>NC_137831.1:33534602-33809602 GCF_963921795.1 Nannobrachium achirus | reverse complement strand
TCCCGGACCCCATGTTGAAGACCTCTGCTCTGGTGAATTTCATGACATTTTGGCTCCCACGCCCACTTCGACTCAATAAGGCTAGATTAGATTTGGGAGGTCATAGGTCAAAGGTGAAGGTCAATGTGACCTCACTCTACACACACATTAAAATCTTTCTTAAGTCTTCATTCACTACACGACCTTGTCTCGTTTTTAGTGTGGCTGTGGCTACAGTATGCAGAAGACTCCGGATTTTGCCAATTGCCGTTCAAAGCCTGCATAAGATTCACGTCAGGTGATTTTGGGGATCATCGAAATTCACGAGCATGAGGGGAAAAATGTGTGTGTGTGTGTGTGTGTGTGTGTGTGTGTGTGTGTGTACACACGTGTGTGTGTGTTTTGGGGCGGGAGTGGCAAGGTATAGCTAGAGTGGCCAAAGTTCCCTTGAGCCAAGATACTAACCGCTCCCAATGAATTAACACTAAAATAGCAGATCTACAAGCCCAGAGCGCATCACAGCGTGACAGTACACATAACTCCAACCTCAAACCAACATTTTAAAATGCCTATAATCCTAATCCAACCCCCAAGGGAAAAAAAAAATAATAATTCTACTATGCATATACTGTAAAGTATAGTAATACTGCACGTACGCACGCACACACGCACGTGATGGATAGTCTCATCTCGCTAATACACAAACACATTATCCGTCCCTCCCGCCGGGGTCCAGGGGGAAAGAGATGCTCTTTTAAAATTGACACTCGTCTCCCTGGCAGCTTCCCCTCCTCACTGTGAGGAGCTCATCCTAGCTGGCTGGAGACCGGTGCCCCACCCTCTGTCCCCCCTGGACGGAGGAAGAAGCTGGTCGTAGCTTCCCTTGCCCGCTGGGAGGAACTCATCCTGGTATGGGGGACATATTTACTACAAAGAGCCTCTGAACTGGGGACGCCCGCTGTCCTAGCGGTCCAGGCACATACCACATAGGCTCTGAAGCAGGGGTCTTCAACGTTTTCAGGTCAAGGACCCCTTAGTTGAGAGAGAGATGAAGCAGGGACCCCCACAACCTGTTCATAGATTCCATATAGTTTCATTGTTTGACGGCACAATCATCAGTGTATTTTGGATTCATGACAATTTGTCATCACTCTGTACTTAGTCTGCTTTTTCCCCCTCTACACCAAAGCTCTTTGCCAAAAATAGCCAATTTTTGGCTAAAGTTTGGCTAAAGTTCTCAGAATATGGATGTTAGGGTTCAAGTGGTTAATATAAAAAAAGGAGAAAAAAGTTTCTATCACTCAAAGATTTGGAGGACCCCTGTAGTAACTCTGGGGACCCCCTGGAGGTCCCGGACCCCCTGTTGAAGACCCCTGCTCTGAAGGCTGACAGGCCTGAAGGCCTTTGCTGCATGTCACAGTCCCCGTCTCTCTCTCTCTCTCCCTGTTTCCTGTCTACCTAGCGTACTATCAATAAAGGCAAAAAGGCCCACAAATATCTTAAAGGACAACTTATTTTGTTTTACAACAAGGGTTGATATTTTAGATAGTCATTAAAGCAGGGGTCTTCAACGTTTTCAGGCGAAGGAAAAAATAGCAGATCTACAAGCTGCGAGGCGTTGTGAGCTTGTAGATCTGCTATTTTTTGTTCCTCTAAGAATAGGGATGCTAGGGCTCAAGTGATCGAACATGATCACACAAAGATTTGGCGGACCCCCTTTAGTAACTCTGAGGACCCCCTAGGGGTCCCGGACCCCCTGTTGAAGACCTCTGCATTAGAGAAAAGAAAAGATGAGTGTTAATATGTTTTCACTTACTTCTTTCTATCGTTTGTGATTTTAACGATTTTGATTTGCATGCACCAGGCAGCACCAGGTTGGGGGCATGCATGCAAGTGGCTAAATATGCCTTTTTAAACACAATATGCCCATTCCCAAGATGCACCGCAATCTTTCATGGGCAGACTTATGGGAGCTGGTGTAAATAGTAACAAAGACATTGACGGCTTATTGTGTCTAAAAAGACATATTTAGCCACTTGCCCGCCCACTGAAATCAAACTACTAAAATCGCTAAAACAATAGAAAGTAGTAAATGAAAACAGTTTAACACTCATCTTTTCTTTTCTCTAATTACAATCTAAAATATGAACCCTTGTTGTAAAAAACTAAAGTTGTCCTTTAAAAATGTGCCTGTGAACTGCATCTCGCACAAGTTGTGAAATAGAAGCCGTCAGATTATATTTCAGAATGTCCATTTCTGCCAAGCAGTGCGCTTGGTTAGTCTTCAACTAATTCGATTTACAGTGGGACTTTATTTGCGTGACTACAAATGCAGAAAAGAGAGGTGGATGTTTGAGTCCGACCCATGTGTGAAGTGAGCGGTGCCTTTATATACATGCTCAGAATGTCCCGGCCAATGCCAAGCTGTGCGGGACGGACATACATACAGTACATACGTAAACAAAGCCTGGTGGAGGAGCGGTTAGCACCGCTCAAAAACACAATGGAGAACAATATAGTTATCTTCATGTAGTGCTCAGTGTGAATGGCCCTTAAGGTGGAAGCTGAAAATGTCAGCATGTCTCTAGACACCAGGTAAAACAATACCTGTGCTAGGGAGATGGTACGTTTGGTGTTCATCTCCCTGCGTCAGTAGCCTATCTGTCACACATACACCGACGCTCACTTACCGCCTAGCACTGTTGCTTTGCTTTCTCTCACCATATTATCTCCTGTCATCTCTCTCTCTCTCTCCACTCCCATGTTCCATCCACCCTCTCTATCAGACTATCTAGAGGAGTGTGACAGTGGACTGAGTTCCTTTGTGTTTGTTGAGGAGCAGGTTGACAGAAGGAGATCGTATCCCATGCTGCTATGCTTGTGCTCTCCACCACCAGAGAAGAAGGCTGATAAAAGCCACCAGGCTCTGTGTCAACAGGGCGGGGCAAGACAGGGTGTAAGGGTATCTAAGAGTGTAGATCCCATGGCCCGGAGGGGGGATGACTTGGTACGCCATCAAGACAATCATGCTACCATGGAAACAGCCTTTAACAAAGTGACTTTTGGGGTTTTGGGGATTTCATAAAGGTCAGAAGGTTTCAGGAAAAGAAAGTGATGCAATGTGTGGATGTGTGATCAATGTAGTTTGGGGTGTTGACCCCCCAAAATGATTTGGGGACCCCCCCTTGGGGTCCCGACCCGTTGAGAACCATTGTTGTAGTGTACTAGTTCCCACACTTTATAGCTCAAGACCCCAAAGAAAAATTTGATATAAAATAGTGTGTGTGTGTGTGTGTGTGTGTGTGTGTGTGTGTGTGTGTGTGTGTGTGTGTGTGTGTGTGTGTGTGTGTGTGTGTGTGTGTGTGTGTGTGTGTGTGTGTTTTGCACACATTGCTGTGGTGAAAATGATATTTAAAAAGGCTTTGGCTGTATGTGCTGTTCTTGTATGATGCACCTTTGTGTGTGTAGCACCATCTACAGGTCATTATAGAACACTGCAGGGTTAACACAAGCTGTGTCCCTTTCTGATGGTTTACACTGAGGTTATCCCTTTGTATGTAGCACCATCTACAGGTCATTACAATAAGCAAGGTAATACATCTGTACTCAACATGAATACATGGAATGCATCATCTAAGAACAAACTTAGGAAGAGCACGCACGCACCTATTCAGTAAAAAAAAAACGTTATAAAAGACAAAAACATATAAAAAAAGATCTATCAGCACTTAGCAGAGTGAGTGTGTGATAACACCAGTTACTGCACTGCACTTATGATTGAATATTGATCAAGTTGAAGTTCAACAGTTGAGCCATGCATGAATTCACATGTTCTCCACCATCTGTATTGTGGAAAAACGGTTGCAGACCTATTACATCAGATTTTATTTAAACCACTAGCATTCATTGAGCTTGTAGATCTGCTATTTTTGGTGTAGTGGGGAAAAAGAGCAGAGCTAATAGCCACAGGTCAAGTTTAATAATTAGGCCTATTGAGGTTTTATGTGGTTAAATGTCTGAAAATATGAACATTAACATAGTATTAGGAAGACAAAAACATGTGTGTGCTACTTATTATTACATTCACAGTCACAAGAAAGAAGGTTTGCACTCAAAGCAAAACAAGGTGACTTTCTGATTGTTTTTATTTGAAACCATGCAGCAAAGCAGGTAGACTTTACACAGGTTACTATAGGGCTACACAATGCATTTGATAAGTTATAGGCACACCATTGTAGAACCCATCTCACCATCCATCACACAATACATCAATAAAAATGTATGCTATTACAGTATGGGGCTGTTAAGTATGACATCATTTTGTTGGCAGAGGAGAATTTCTGCCCCCAGTTTCCGTGAATCTTTTTACTATTTCTACTATTTACACATTTTTCTTCTCTTTGTTGTTGAAAGGAAAGTGTTAGAATTATACTTTAGTCGTTATTTTTGTCTCGGATCTGTTGAAATAGCGAGGGACAGAAAATGCTCTGGGGGCAGAGTTCTCCTCTGCCTAAAAAATGAAGTCACGGCTTAAAAGCCCCTAAATACATTGCTTTGATAAATGCAATAAATCAATAGATCTTACAAACAGAAATCATATGATGATCAGTTCTACTATCCTACTATAGAATGAGGAAACGTCTGTCTGTCTGTCTGTCTGTCTGTCTGTCTGTCTGTCTGTCTGTTTTGATTGATTGAAGAATTTATTAGAAGTTTGCAATAGAAAAAAGTACAGTTTCATGACAGCACAAATCACTGGTACAAGGTCAACTAAAAGGAGATCCTAGAAAGCTCTACAGCTTATATCCACAGGAACCACACTTTATGTATCTCATATAACATTGAAAGACAGACGGATAGAACATAGTACTTTATCTAGGATAACATCAATTTCAGAAGCTGAAAAAGCATAAACATCAAAAGGGGGGGGGGGGGGGGGGAGCATGAAGGCTTAGTAGTCTATTTACAAGTCACGAGTAGCAGCCACCTGAAGGTGACTTTTCATACCAATTTTGAAGGAGGCTAGGGATTTGCTCTCCTTAAGTTCTGTTCAGATTCACTACACCTTCGTTCTGTTCGGGTCATTTTGACCCGGTGGATATTTGGTTTAAAAAAAACAACACTAATATAAATTTTAACTTAACAAATCATCATGTTACATTGACTTTGACTCAATACCAAACAATTCATATGATATATTTGGTAAATGTTTGCATTTCTGCTTTGCTATATCACATTAAACATTGAAAGAGCTAGGCGTTTTTACTGATTTAGCTGAAATCCATGTAAAAAAAACTACTTCATTTAATACTGGGCAATATTGCTCATGCTTATAGGAAGGGGGGGAGGGTTCGGAATGGGGCTTCGGAAGGGGGGTGTTAGAAGTGGGGGTGACTGTGTGTCTGTGTTTTGGCATAATACTGTGTATTTCTGTGCTTCCGGGTCAAAATGACCCGAACAGCACTTAAGGTTCAAAAAATATGAGGGGGGTGTAGCATGGGTGTAGTGCAAAAATATTTTGTTTACATGTTCATCTCAGAAGAATCTTTAAGGCCAGTGAGTTTCAAGTGGAAACATTTTTAACTTCTACCTTTTTTTTCCAAATGAAAATGTAAAACGGGTCAAAATGACCCGAACAGCACTTAAGGGTTATGGCTTGCGGAAGGGCTTTCCACATGTTGGTGGCATAGCAAGGGAATTAGAGCCTTGTTTAGTGTTAAATCTACGTTGAACATGATGGAGCTGCCTCTGGTGTTGTGATTTTGGACATCCTTGACCTTTAAGAAGTAGTGTGTCAGGTACGTGGATATCTTGGAGGTGTAGTGTATCTTGTACACCAGGCCCATTGCAAGATGCTGTACTCTGTCAGCTACTTTGAGCCACACCCCACTTTCATGGTGATCATCGACCGTCAAGGTGGGCCCGAGGCGGAAGAGCAAGCACAACCCTAATTAGTTTGTTCTGCTTCTCAAGACAAATGTTGGTGTAACTAAGAGATTTGCTATGGAATCTATATTTTATTTACACAGATTGATAAGTAAAAGAAAAAGTTGTGAAGAAGGGGCTTTACACTAGCTCGTTTATATAAACATTGCATTGAAACGTATAACTTTTGTTACTATACAGATCTAAACGCATGAACTGAAAAATACATACAAATCGTTGTGAATATAGGGTCTGCAGCCGCCCCTGGTGAAGAATGAGTCCCTCCCCCCCACTAAGCCCCCCTGGCGGACTGTGGCACAACTCTCCAGGGAAAGATTTAGCGAATTATTCATGATTTATTAGCTATTAATTACAGCCTCTCCAAATTATAATTCTCTACTTCATGAGACTGCATCTGATTGATTGATTGAAGACTTTATTAGAAGTTTGCATAGGAAAGGGTACAGTTTCATGACAGTACAGTTCACTGGTACAAGGTCTACTAAAAGGAGATCCTAGAAAAGGAAATCTGTGTAGTCCACTACACTACTCTTGTGTTCTGGTCTGTCATCTCCGGTGCATATCGGGATTTCGTATATGCCGGAGTCTGGGGGCGGGGGGATTGTGCATCTGGGTACAGCCGGCGGGTTGGAGCTACGTTTACAGAGTGAGGCGGTGCGTACCACATGTTTGCGGGGTGGTGGTAGTGGTGGGGGGGAGTTGCGTATCGCCCCGGCGGAGAAGGCACGTACATGGCTGTTGCAGGGTTTGGGGGACACCGCCGGCACCCGTGCGGGGGGTGTCCCAGACGGCAACGCAGTTGCGGAGGCCGAGGGGGGAGAACGTGTGTGCGTACACACAGGGGTGGGGGGGAGAGGATGGAAATCTGTTGGGAAAACAAGATGGTAAGCATTAAAAACATCATTCACTGAGTGACGAGGGATCCATCATCATCATCATCAACCTATATTTGACCAATCGATCAGAGCAATAGTCACAGAGTTATGGCCATTTGAAATGTTATACACTGCTGTTACACTGCTGTAGTGTCAATACAGTGTACAGTATGTGTGCAATTTAGATTCTATGGTGTGACAATAATTGTCATGGCAGACCCCTGAACATTGTTTGTGCCAAGTGTTGTGCAGATTGGAGCAACGGTGCACCTGTGGCACCCCACCCCTGGTGTGGCTATTCTGATGGCAGTGTTACGTTTGTGACGTCCACTGTCGAATCCCAGCGACCCACCTTCAAGGAATTTTATAGGATTATCTCACAAAGAACTCACACTTATAAGAAAATGATGTGTTTGTTCTACATAAACTGTAAGAACTATGAATAAACCATTACAAAATATTCAATTACATATTTAGTTCTTGTTGCTGTATTTAGGACAAGGCTCGTTGAATGCCGTTCAACATGTTCTTCTTGTTCCCATAACATCTATAATTATTGACCTTGATATATTTATGTTACTGTGTGTCTGAGCACTATCCAAGATGCTGAATTCTGACCTCTCTGACTTCTCTGCCAATACAAAAGCCTACTGTACGGAAGTCATTCAAATTTGACAAACAGCCAACACAATGGGCAAATATAAGTAAGCCGAATGGTTAGCACACACACACACACACACACACACACACACACACACACACACACACACACACACACATGTGCTTCATAACTAGTTACTAGAATAGCACTGAGAATGTCGGGGCTCATCATAATAACCTGCACTGGGGTGCGCCGTAACTAAATTAGGCCACTAAATGTATTGTACTTAAGTTGAACCCAGTCAGCACTAAAAATATATAGACTATACTGTACAGTATATCGACCCATTGGCAGCTAATTAATTGTGACTTTTGCCACTGTTGAGTAGCCTACTGTATGATGACTGGTGGACCAATAAAGTCACCGAAAATGTTCATCTCACCTCTGTCGGATATCTGTGGCCAAGTTGTCTTCAGCATGTCTTCTAGTTTGTCTCTTAGACCAGACACAGCATCACTCACATCTGCGAAGGACGTCAGAGGACGCATAGCAATACTGGGCAAGACTGGAGAAGCAGTGGACATAGAGAAAGACCTGAAGCTCTGGAGAGAGACAAGCAGAGAGACACGTAGATCAGTCCAGACAGGATGGAAGAGATCAATAGATTAATACATTAATCAAAAGGTTGTCCGTGTTGATCAGCCAGTTAATACTCGGAATGGAGCTTGTTAATTTGTATCGATAATGAGAACCTTATCGATCCTGCTTATTGAACCAGGCTTTTATCGAGCCTATACTATTGAGCGTTTTCTAATATATTTTTTTAATTGGCCAGTTGTGACTGTGAGTTTGTGGCTGACCACCATCTTATGAAAATGACAATTGATAACAGTAAAAAAAATAGCATCATTAAAACAACACATTCATAATAATGTGCAATAAGTGTTAAATGGCTTTATATTATGGATAGTATTGTAATAATTTCTTGAGCAGCTCTTATCTTGATTGTTTAAACATGACGTCATGGGCCGCTATGCTCAATAACAAGGCTTGATAAGCCCAAAGCGTATTGATACAGGGTACTAATACATTTGTTATCGAGTTGGGCTCGGATTTTAAGCTCCATCCCTAGTTATTACATACAGGAACAGGAACTTAACCTAATGTCGGTCAGTGTCTTGTGACATATTACACAAGCACATGTCATCTGCAATTATGCTGTAGAAAGAAATATGAGTCAAATTCTCTCGATTTTTTGATGCTCCACTGAATTTGACATTCAAAGAGTTTGACAGTGTTTTTAGAAATTGGGAAACAACCTTTTATTCACTATTCACACATGAGATATATCTGTCCTATTATAATTGACCATCCTTTTGTAAATACAGGTGTCTTTTTTTTTTTCTTTCGTTTTTTCATTTTACTATTCTGATTCTTTTGGGTGTTTGTGTGTTTTAATGATTATGTTAAACCTGAATGAAATGGATGTCATCAGCACTGGACAGCTCCTCCAGTTCAGCATTTCTCCACTCCAGCTGGGCTATCTGCTCCTCCAGACTTCTCTGGCGTCTCTCAGCATGAGCCACTGCAGTCTTCTCCTGGTCCCTGATCAGCTCTTTAACCTTACTGCACGTTCTCTCAACTGAGGAGATCATCTCACTGAAGATCTTGTCAGTGGCAGCCACTGCCACTTCTGCAGAACTCTAGTTGTCATCAACACAATTACACATGCATACACGCAAATGCACACACACGCATGCACACAGACAGATATATACTGTCAATACAACAGTATACAAATACAAATAATTGATTTTATTACCTTAGTAATTATTTCTATAACAATTCACTATCAAAACCTCCACTGGCTGTTAGTCTGTCATCAGTCTGTCTGTCACACGTCACACTTTTGCCCTACTCATATCTCCGCCACCGTTTGCCCCTATCCATGCCAAACTTTGCACACACACTCCTTGGCTGCCAAACCACAACCTCCACCCCTCATTTCTCACATGGCCCTCTTCTAGCGCCACCATGAGGCAGATTCCTGCAAAACACATTTTTGGACACTGCTCCTACAGATTTTGCCCTAAAATCATGCAAAGCGGTACACAGTATCTCTAAAGTCAGATCATGTCATCAACATGGATCTGTCCCATTTTCCATATTCCCTCCTGACTGGCTACCATTGCCTTCTAAATTTTGTGTATGCGACCTTACAGTCGCATATCTCTTTAGGGAGATTTAGGGAGTCTTACCGGTTTTCAATCTCTAGTTTAAAGTCTTTTTTAAATCATCATATGGTCCCATTAATTTTAACGTGATGACCTGCCCTCAATGCGGTTTCAGCCAATAGCAGTCGTTTCGTTTCCGGTAGCATTTCGGGACTAGAAGTTCAAAGATGTCGGATTTCAATTCGCAGAAAAAGCGGCTTCAAAACAGTCTGCAAAAACCAATGGGGCTAGCTGTGTCCATATTATTTTACAGTCTTTGTGTAGACTAGAGAAAGAGTGGTGATTTATCAGATAATCTCAGGTTTTGGGAGGCTATGACTTGTGAGAACTTTGTGGGGACAAAACTCTCTAGCCAAAGCTATGGCATGATAGTGTATGTTGGATATTTTTACAGTGATTCTGGGTACTTTACTGCTTCTCCATCCACAGTAAATAACATTATGTCAGGAACTATTAACATGGTTTCAGCATCTTCATGGTCTCTATGGACTGGCTCAGGTCTTTCAGTTCCTTCATGAACTCACCTTCAGAGTCTCTATGGACGGTCTGAGGTCTTCCAGTTCGTTCTTTCTCTCTTGGAGCTTCTGCTGGACTTTCTGCTGACTCCTCACCACCTGTTTCTGCAAGGAATCAATGTAGGAAGAGAGAGTTTGACTTCCTTCCACGCATCATCTGACGTCAACAAACTAAGTTGGTTAAAGAAAAGAAAGAAACAAAT
Source organism: Nannobrachium achirus (assembly GCF_963921795.1). Taxonomy (NCBI): domain Eukaryota; kingdom Metazoa; phylum Chordata; class Actinopteri; order Myctophiformes; family Myctophidae; genus Nannobrachium; species Nannobrachium achirus. The sequence continues at coordinate 33,799,249 of NC_137831.1, read as the reverse complement.
CAGGGACATGAATTACAAATTATTACATCACATCATTCTCTTTGGCTTTTCATTGGGTACAAAATGCTTATACTTCAACCTATATGACTTGATGGCTCTGCAGGAGTCTAGCCAACTCATTTATGAGAGTCTGTGGTCTCTCTGTGTGTTTGTCCAGATCTCACAAACTGCTGGGCCAATCACAACTAAATTCCTTGTTCACACTGCTAGTAGGCTAACTTATTAACCCCACTATTTTATTTCACATATATTTCATAGTGCAAAAAACATAAGTAGACAACTGACTTCAGAGGCTGGCCACATGTAGTCCGAGATCCACATTATCCACATGTTGTTTCTGTGTGGATCATTAGAATTAATTGCGACCGAAGGTCGCATTTACCCTGAAAAACCTTGTCACTTGAGTGACCTTCCTTCCTTCCTTCCTTCCTTCCTTCCTTCCTTCCTTCCTTCCTTCTGTAACCTTCCTTCTGTACAGGGAGTGATGTCAGTGTGATGTCAGCGAGTTGTGACATCACTTCCTGTACGGGGCGGCTACACAAAAGACTAAAAAAAGAGAAGGATACACAAGACTAAGAAAGACAAAAAAGAGAAGAATAAAAAAGATAAAAAAGGAGGAGGAGGATAAAGATACCAAAAGGAGAGAGAAGAAAGGGTGGATGAGGTACAATGTGTCTCAGAAAAGAAAATGTAACAAGGAGGTGGTAACGGGGCGGCTAGATAAAGTTATTAGGCCTGGATCCGACTTTAAGTCGACGCACAGGATTCCAGAAGTGTAGCGCTTATTCGCTCTTGTATCAAACTGGTACTCGAAACGTTCTTAGAATTTAATATATATTTTCTAAAGTAAATATGGGGGCGGCTGTGAAAAAAAGAGAAGAATAAAAAAGAAAAAAGGAGGAGGAGGATAAAGATACCAAAAGGAGAGAGAAGAAAGGGTGGATGAGGTACAATGTGCGGTATCCTCCTTGTCAAGCTCGACGTTGGGCATTTGGACCTATACATGGAGAAATGGAGCGAACCTGTTTGGCCTAAACATGGAGATGTGGTACAGAATGACTCATATATGGGCATAAAAAGTATGTCATGTGACATCACTTCCTGTACAGACAGTCAGACAGACAGCCATTGACTCCGGCCTAACAATGGCTACTGTCTATGACGGTAGTCCCATATGACATGATGGACAGGACTATCTCCATAGTGTTCTCCACATCTTTCTGTGTGGAGTTTGCATGTTCTCCCCGTGTCTCCTAGGGATGATACCCTCACAAAAACATGAACAAACTCCCCCCAGAATGACAACAACAAGAATCGTCAGAGAAACGCTGTGGTTGGCCAGATGGTCAAGAATTGGCGCGACGTCGCATGTCACCCTGAGGTCGCATTCCACCCTCAGGTGTCTTACTAGTATATAGTAGCCATAAATATAGGCTCTAGATGTAGGTAGTAGTTGAGCTCAGACTTATTATTATCATCAGACAGAGATGGGAAGTAACGAAGTACAAATACTTCGTTACTGTAACGAAGTACATTTTTCAATACTTTGTACTTTACTGAGTAATTATTTTTCGGAGTACTTTTTACTTTTATCCGTTACATTTTAACACAAGTATCTGTACTTTTACTCCGCTACATTTTCAAAACAGGCTCGCTACTTTGGTTTTATGTTAATGTTGCGCCGATGCGTGGCAGATCAAACAAAATGATTTGAGCGCTTGATCATCATCCATACAGGCTGCGATGACGCTCTGCTGCTGGCCAGAGTGAGAGATTCACACTGTGTCAAGTAGGCAAGGGAGGGCAAGCACCGGTCTATTTACTTCCTGTAACTAGACTAACAAATAAAGCTAATCATATAGGCTACATAATAGCCTAATACCTTGTGCTCTTATTTTGAAATCCGCGGTTTTCAGAGTCTGGTTTAATTCTACCATCATAACAATGCTGTGTAAACCATTCATTTCGCCACGGCTTTGAAACATGTCAACACAATTTACATGGATGGATTATAAACACAAGACTTTGACCATGCTGCTCCTGTAATGCACACACGTTGGAAATGCGTTCTTTTTGAACCTCCGAAGTTTAGGTGAGTCAGTGGCAGTGCTTTTTAACTCATGCTGGATAAAGTGTAGCCCTGAAACGGGCAAGCTAGATAAAGTAGTGCTTCTGTCAAGTTCTGTGTGGAAAAAGTGGTCTGCACAACTGTAGCTTCGGTCATCTTTGATGATAAATGTTTAGGTAAACATTTACAAATGTCAATAAACAGTTTGTTCATGTTTATTACTCATCTACAAACTGCTTATAAATGTTTATAAATGATTTATAACAGGTCATTATTGTAAAGTGCTACCAAAAATTCCAACAGTGATTGTGGTCCTACCTGTTTGTCAGCCCTCTCTGCTAGAGTTGACACAGTGTCATGTCCCTTATGGTGATCCATGGCACACAGAAGGCAGATACACTGCTGGTCTGTGCGGCAGTACACCTTCTTTGGCTCATTATGACTGGAACATGTGATGTCCTGCAGTTGGGCAGTGGCTCGAACCAGTTTGGCCTCAGTAGCAGAAGACTGACCTCCTGTACACCTCAGATTCTCCACAACCTGGAAGTAATAATCAGTAAAGTTACTCACTGACGACAAAACAACAGCAACAGCAACAACAGCAACAACAACAACAACAACAACAACCGGAAAACACATTGTGAAATTATAAAATGAGCTAGAATCTGATGGAAACCACAATGGAAACAAACCCTTTTTGTGTTATCCTTTTAGCACCATTGTATAATCGTCAACATACCACTGTACCATTTGCAAACAGTTAATAATAAAGTATTCAATCAACCAATCAATTAATCAGTCAGATATTGGTCCACCAGTTTTGAAAATAATGCTAAGTGTAAAAAAAAAAAGAAGCTCAGCCTGGGAAAACCCCCTCTGACTATTCAACGTCTAGATTTCAATCCCAGGACATGATATAAAATTATGAACAGACCTTTCTAAATTATATGGAACATAAACATAAAGAAATCCCATAAAAAGGGTCTGGAGAATATAAACTAATAAACGAATAAACTAAACTAGCTCTGGTCCATAATATCCATTAATGTATTTCAAACTTACATGCTGATTTAGGCTCTGAGACATTTAGGCAAAGGGTTGCCTGTTATTTCTGGATTGTGGCTTTGGCATTGAAGGATTTTGGACAGAACATACACTCATTTTTGTTCCCTGGATTTGGCTGACTCAATCAATTCTCAATCAGATCTAGTCACAATGTTCAGTAAAGTAATATTAGTAAGAATCCTGCACTCACCCCAGCCAGTATGTTGTTCTTCCTCAGTACAGGTCTTGGACTGAAGGTCTCTCTGCACTGGGGGCAGCTGTAGACTCTCCTGTCATCATGCTGGTCCCAGCAACCCTCAATACAGATTCTACAGTAACTGTGTCCACAGGGCAGAGTCACTGGTTCTGTCAGAAGGTCCAGGCAGATAGAACAGCTGAACTGTTCCTGGTCCAGGTAAACTCCTTGCTGCCAGTTTGCCATTTTACTGAGCACCACTCACGCACACTGACAGAGAAAAAGGTTTTACTGAGCACCACTCACACACACTGACAGAGAAAAAAGGTTTTACTGAGCACCACTCACACACACTGAGAGAGAGAAAAGCTTTTACTGAGCACCACTGTCACACTGAAAGAGAAAATATGAGTGAAGATATGAAGATAAAATGGGCGGAGAATTCCTGGTTATGTTCAGGAGGTGTGGCTGGAAAGATGAAGTGAACAGGAGCAATTTTTCTCTGACATTGAGTTTTGATATCAATGCCTTAAAGTGCATTCCGTTTAGATTTAAATAAATGCCATAGTGATTTTCAAAAGGATGATTTACCTATAAGGAGTCTTTTTTTCCACCCACTTTTTGTCAACACAAATAAGGGCAGTGAATGAAAATGTAGGCTGAGATCTACTAAAACAGGGGTGTCAAATTGGTTGCTCATGGGCCATAATGAACAAACAAAGAAGTGATGTCACACAAGGTGTGTGCGCCTCTACTGTCCACACACCCCATGAGCTAGAATAAAGCAAGCTTAATCTCTCCATCATAATCATCTATAGTCTATGTAGGTAAAACAACCGCATCATGCACAATCTGTGCTTGTTTTGAAGTATGCAGTTAAAAATAAGGGGTTGGATTAACACTTTGTTGACTGAGGTGTTTAAAATGCTCTGGCACACACATACATACAAGCGCAGTCTCCAACCACTTCATTCAGTCAGAGCAAACCACTAGACTTGAGTGTTTATAAAATGATTAGCCTAATTCATTGAGATTCTTTTTCAGGAGGCTATTTGCCAATCCGCACTATGGTGGGGATCTGGAGAAATAAATATGGGGGCTGAATGAGCAAAAAGACCCCTTCAGTCTCCAGGCAGCAGTTATTAACTGTATTCACTCTACCTATAGTTTTAATGTACATGGTACTGCATGGGCTGCGCACCAGAGCCATTGACCAGACTTCACTTAATGAAGAAAAGGTTTATCCGTCCAACTTATTCAAACTGTCCGACAGCTCTGAAACTTCATGCATGACTCACCAATGGAATGAGGTGTAGTGGCATTCTAACCTAGCCTGACAGCCTGACATTTCGTTTCACTTCATTATTCAGTCTGAAAGTGCTTCCCCCCAGGGCGATTGCAGGGATGGGCGTTGCCAAAAAGAGGCAGTGTTCAGCGATTGGTTCACCGACCAACACATGACATGTGTGGCTGGCTAGTGGCTAGCCTGTTGCTTGCTAGTGCTACTTGCTAACCAAAGAAACAGTCAGAATAGGAGCACTACGAACTAGTAATCAAACACAACATAACATGCCTGCGATACGATCGCATTTTACCGCGACGCAATGCGCGGTACGGTAGGGCGGCGGCGCTGGTGTACTTGGAAACACACATGAGTTCTGGGAAACCCCCACCCACGCTGATCACAAGACGCTGATTCACAACGCTGATTCGCCGATCGGATTTTCAACCGAGGAAGGACTCTTCAATGAGAGCACTTCTAGACCCCTGAATCGCCAAAACAAAAAATTTAAAGGGGTGTGGCTAGCGATTTAGGGTCTGGAACTAGGCTAATTCTAACCCTAACCTGCATTTGATTGGATCTCGCCCGCACCGAAAATAAAATAAGTCAATCAATGTACCAGTTTAATTACCTGCTCAAACATTATGGAAAATTATGAAAATTGACACTCGTCTCCCTGGCAGCTTCCCCTCCTCACTGTGAGGAGCTCATCCTAGCTGGCTGGAGACCGGTGCCCCGCCCTCTGTCCCCCCTGGATGGAGGAAGGAGCTGGTCACAGCTTCCCTTGCCCGCTGTGAGGAACTCATCCTGGTATAGGGGGCCCATTTGCTACAAAGAGCCTGTGAACTGGGGACACCCGCTGTCCTAGCGGTCCAGGCATGTATACATGTATACTCTGAAGGCTGACAGGCCTGAAGACCTTTGCTGCATGTCACTCCCCGTCTCTCTCTCGCTCTCTCCCTGTTTCCTGTCTAACTAGTGTACTATCAATAAAGGCAAAAAGGCCCTGCACAAATATCTCAAAGGACAACTTGTTTTTATTTTACAACAAGGGTTGATATTTTAGATAGTCACTAGAGAAAAGAAAAGATGGGTGTTAATATGTTTTCACTTACTTCTTTCTATAGTTTGTGATTTTAACGATTTTGATTTGCATGCATGCCCCCAGGTTGGGAGCATGCATGCAAGTGGCTAAATATGCCTTTTTAAACACAATAAGCCCATTCCCAAGATGCACCGCAATCTTTCATGGGCAGACTTATGGGGGCTGGTGTAAATAGTAACAAAGAAATTGACGGCTTATTGTGTCTAAAAAGACATATGTAGCCACTTGCCCACCCACTGAAATCAAACTACTAAAATCGCTGAAACAATAGAAAGTAGTAAATGAAAACAGTTTAACACTCATCTTTTCTTTTCTCTAATCTAAAATATGAACCCTTGTCGTAAAAAAACTAAAGTTGTCCTTTAAAAATTTGCCTATGAACTGCACCTCGCACAAGTTGTGAAATAGAAGCTGTCAGATTATATTTCAAAATTTCCATTTCTGCCAAGCAGCGCGCTTGGTTAGTCTTCAACGAATTCGATTTATAGTGGGACTTTATTTGCGTGACTACAAATGCAGAAAAGAGAGGTGGATGTTTGAGTCCGACCCAGTGTGAAGTGAGCGGTGCCTTTAAATACATGCTCAGAATGTCCCGGCCAATGCCAAGCTGTGCGGGATGGACATACATACATACCTACACAAAGCCTGGTGGATCCGCTCAAAAGAACAATGGAGAACAATATAGTTATCTTCATGTAGTGCTCAGTGTGAATGGCCCTTAAAGAGGTGGTGCCATAGTTTTGTACTTTTTCTATTTTTCAAGTGTCTAGGAGGTTGAAAGTACTTCATTAGACCCCCTTATGTGTTTTTTTTTGGAGAAATGAAATGTATTCTCTTAGTATTTGTTTGTTTTCTCTTGGAGGCTGCCACCTTGTCGTGAAAAGTGTCAGTTAAAAAACACAGATACTAAGTATGTCACAGTATCAACTCCTCCCCTATTTACCATTCACCCAACACTGTGGGGTGTGGCTATATCAGCTGGGTCACCACCCACCATGCCATCCATGCATACTTAATGAACTGGGGGTGTGGCCACATAAAAACCCAATTTTAACTCTTTCTGTATACTTTTTTGGAAAACATCTTCCTCCTAGTATAATCATAATACCTGATAATCATGTTTTATAGGGAGGGGGAAATCATGGCACCACCTCTTTAAGGTGGAAGCATTTGAAAATGTCAGCCCGTCTCCAGACACCAGGGTACAATACCTGTGCTAGGGAGATGGTACGTTTGGTGTTCATCTCCCTGCGTCAGTAGCCTATCTGTCACACATACACCGAAGCTCACTTACCGCCTAGCACTGTTGCTTTGCTTTCTCTCACCATATTATCTCCTGTCATCTCTCTCTCTCTCTCTCCACTCCCATGTTCCATCCACTCTCTATCAGTCTATCTAGAGGAGTGTGACAGTGGTCTGAGTTCCTTTGTGTTTGTTGAGGAGCAGGTTGACAGAAGGAGATCGTATCCCATGCTGCTATGCTTGTGCTCTCCACCACCAGAGAAGAAGGCTGATAAAAGCCACCAGGCTCTGTCAACAGGGCGGGGCAATAGAGGGTGTAAGGGTATACTAAGAGTGTAGATCCCATGGCCCGGAGGGGTAATGACTTGGTACGCCATCAAGACAATCATGCTACCATGGAAACAGCCTTCAACAAAGTGACTTTTGGGGTTTTGGGGATTTCATAAAGGTCAGAAGGTTTCAGGAAAAGAAAGTGATGCAATGTGTGGATGTGTGATCAATGTAGTTTGGGGTGTTGACCCCCCAAAATGATTTGGGGACCCCCCCTTGGGGTCCCGACCCACAGGTTGAGAACCATTGTTGTAGTGTACTAGTTACCACAATTTATAGCTCAAGACCCCAAAGAAAAAATTGATATAAAATAGGCGACTTACACGCTCACAGGCTCTCCTGGTGGGGTTAAAGAAGGGATGTAATTAAATGTCTAAATAAATAAAAAATTGCAGCTCTAGTGTCAGATACCCTCACACAAAGAGGTGAAGGTGTGTGTGTGTGTGTGTGTGTGTGTGTGTGTGTGTGTGTGTGTGTGTGTGTGTGTGTGTGTGTGTGTGTGTGTGTGTGTGTGTGTGTGTTTAGCACACATTGCTGTGGTGAAAATGATATTTAAAAAGGCTTTAATAAGGCTTTAGCTTTATGTGCTGTTCTTGTATGATGCACCTTTGTGTGTAGCACCATCTACAGGTCATTATAGAACATTGCAGGGTTAACACAAGCTGTGTCCCTTTCTGATGGTTTATTACTGAGGTTATCCCTTTATATGTAGCACCATCTACAGGTCATTACAATAAGCAAGGTAATACATCTATACTGTACATCAACATGAATACATGGAATCCATCATCTAAGAACAAACTTAGGAAGACCACGCACCTATTCAGTAAAAAACGTTATAAAAGACAAAAACATAAAAATAAAAAAAAGATCTATCAGCAGAGTGAGTGTGTGATAACTGCACTTATGATTGAATATTGATCAAGTTGAAGTTCAACAGTTGAGCCATGCATGAATTCACATGTTTTCCACCATCCGTATTGTGGAAAAACGGTTGCAGAACTATTACATCAGATTTTATTTAAACCACTAGCATTTATTGAGCTTGTAGATCTGCTATTTTTGGTGTAGTAGGGAAAAGGAGCAGAGCTATAGCCACAGGTCAAGTTTAATAATTAGGCCTATTGAGGTTTTAAGTGGTTAAATGTCTGAAAATACACATGAACATTAACATAGTATTAGGAAGACAAAAACATGTGTGTGTGCTACTTATTATTACATTCACAGTCACAAGAAAGAAGGTTTGCATTCAGCAAAGCAGGTAGACTTTACACAGGTTACTATAGGGCTGCACAATGCATTTGATAAGTTATAGGCACACCATTGTACAACCCATCTCACCATCCATCACACAATACATCAATAAAACTTTATGCCATTACAGTGTAGCATTTGATGATCAAATACATTGTTTTGATAAATGCAATACATCAATAAATCTTACAAACAGAAATCATATGATGATCAGTTCTACTATCCTACTATAGAATGAGGAAACCTCTGTCTGTCTGTCTGTCTGTCTGTCTGTCTGTCTGTCTGTCTGTCTGTCTGTCTGTCTGTCTGTCTGTCTGTCTGTCTGTCTGTCTGTCTGTCTGTCTGTCTGTCTGTCTGTCTGTCTGTCTTTTTTGATTGATTGAAGAATGTATTAGAAGTTTGCAATAGAAAAAAGTACAGTTTCATGACAGCACAAATCACTGGTACAAGGTCAACTAAAAGGAGATCCTAGAAAGCTCTACAGCTTATTTCCACAGGAACCACACTTTATGTATCTCATATAACATTGAAAGACAGACGGATAGAACATAGTACTTTATCTAGGATAACATCAATTTCAGAAATAGAAAAAGCATAAACATCAAATACAAAGGCAGAAAAAAGGGGGGGGGTGGGAGCATTGAGACTTAGTCTATTTACAAGTCACGAGTAGCAGCCGCCTGAAGGTGACTTTTCATACCAATTTTGAAGGAGGCTAGGGATTTGCTCTCCTCTAAGGCTTGCGGAAGGGCGTTCCACATGTTGGTGGCATAGCAGGAGAACGAATTTGAGTGTTAAATCTACGTTGAACATAATTGGTGGAGCTGCCTCTGGTGTTGTGATCGTGGACATCCTTGACCTTTAAGAAGTAGTGTGTCACGTACATGGGTATCTTGGAGGTGTAGTGTATCTTGTACACCAGGCCCATTGCAAGATGCTGTACTCTGTCAGCTACTTTGAGCCACCCCACAATTTCATGGTGATGATCGTTAAGGTGGGCCCGAGGCGGAAGACCAAGCACGACCCTAATTAGTTTGTTCTGCTTCTCAAGAAAAATGTTGGTGTAACTAAGAGATTTGCTATGGAATCTATATTTTATATAGACAGATTGATAAGTAAAAAGAAAAAGTTGTGAAGAAGGGGCACTATAGCTTTACACTAGCTCGTTTATATAAACATTGCATTGAAACGTATAACTTTTGTTACTATTCAGATCTAAATGCATGAACTGAAAAATACATACAAATCGTTGTGAATATAGGGTCTGCAGCCGCCCCTGATGAAGAATGTGTCCCTCCCCCCCATAGCCCCCCTGGCGGACTGTGGCACAACTCTCCAGGGAAAGATTTAGCTAATTATTCATGATTTATTAGTTATTAATTACAGCCTCTCCAAATTATAATTCTCTACTTCATGAGACTGCATCTGATTGATTGAAGACTTTATTAGAAGTTTGCATAGGAAAGGGTACAGTTTCATGACAGTACAGTTCACTGGTACAAGGTCTACTAAAAGGAGATCCTAGAAAAGGAAATCTGTGTAGTCCACTACACTACTCTTGTGTTCTGGTCTGTCATCTCCGGTGCATATCGGGGTTTCAAACTCTATGGGGGTTTCGTATATGCTGGTGGATGGGGACGGGGGGATTGTGGATCTGGGTACAGCCAGCGGGTAGGAGCTACGTTCACAGAGTGAGGCAGTGCGTACCACATGTTTGCGGGGTGGTGGTAGTGGTGGGGGGGAGTTGCGTATCGCCCCGGCGGAGAAGGCACGTACCTGGTAGTTGCGGGGTTTGGGGGACACCGCCGGCACCCGTGCGGGGGGTGTCCCAGACGGCAACGCAGTTGCGGGGGCCGAGGGGGGAGAACGTGTGTGCGTACACACAGGGGTGGGGGGGAGAGGATGGAAATCTGTTGGGAAAACAAGACAGTAAGCATTAAAAACATCATTCACTTAGTGACGAGGGATCCATCATCATCATCATCATCAACCTTTATTTGACCAAACAAATTCATGAAATGTGAGCTTGTAGAGCTATTTTTTTTGCTATTTTTGAAATAAAGCCGATCTACAAGGTCAACAATGCATCATGATGCAACACTGTGAACTTGTATTTTTGAAGTATTAGATTTTCAGGCCGCTACGCGACCTTCAAAACCAGTCCTATAGGCTATTGAGCTGATCAGAGCAGTAGTCACAGAGTTATGGCCATTTGAAATGTTATACACTGCTGTTACACTGCTGTAGTGTCAATACAGTGTACAGTATGTGTGCAATTTAGATTCTATGGTGTGACAATAATTGTCATGGCAGACCCCTGAACATTGTTTGTGCCGAGTGTTGTGCAGATTGGAGCAACGGTGCATCTGTGGCACCCCTGGTGTGGCTATTCTGATGGCAGTGTTACATTTGTGACGTCCACTGTCGAATCCCAGCGACCCACCTTCAAGGAATTTTATAGGATTATCTCACAAAGAACTCACACTTATAAGAAAACTATGTGTTTGTTCTACATAAACTGTAAGAACTATGAATAAACCATTACAAAATATTCAATTACATATTTAGTTCTTGTTGCTGTATTTAGGACAAGGCTCGTTGAATGCCGTTCAACATGTTCTTCTTGTTCCCATAACATCTATAATTATTGACCTCGATATGTGTGTCAGAGCACTATCCAAGATGTTGAATTCTGACCTCTCTGACTTCTCTGCCAATACAAAAGCCTACTGTACGGAAGTCATTCAAATTTGACAAACAGCCAACACAATGGGCAAATATAAGTAAGCCGAATGGTTAGCACACACACACACATGTGCTCATAACTAGTTACTAGAATAGCACTGAGAATGTCGGGGCTCATCATAATAACCCATGCACTGGGGTGCGCCATAACTAAATTAGGCCATTGAATGTATTGTACTTAAGTTGAACCTTTGAAACAGAAGTCAGCACTAAAAATATATATATACTGTACAGTATATCGACCCATTGGCAGCTAATTAATTGTGACTTTTGCAACTGTTGAGTAGCCTACTGTATGATGACTGGTGGACCAATTAAGTCACCGAAAATGTTCATCTCACCTCTGTCGGATATCTGTGGCCAAGTTGTCTTCAGCATGTCTTCTAGTTTGTCTCTTAGACCAGACACAGCATCACTCACATCTGCGAAGGACGTCAGAGGACACATAGCGATACTGGGCACGACTGGAGAAGCAGTGGACATAGAGAAAGACCTGAAGCTCTGGAGAGACAAGCAGAGAGACACGTAGATCAGTCCAGACAGGATGGAAGAGATCAATAGATTAATACATTGATCAAAAGGTTGTCCGTGTTGATCAGCCAGTTAATACTCGGAATGGAGCTCGTTAATTTGTATCGATAATGAGCACCTAATAATAATAATGAACTCCTGCTTATTGAACCAGGCTTTTATCGAGCCTATACTATTGAGCGTTTTCTAATATATTTTTTTAATTGGCCAGTTGTGACTGTGAGTTTGTGGCTGACCACCATCTTATGAAAATGACAATTGATAACAGTAAAAAAAAAGAAATAGCATTAAATATCATTAAAACAACACATTCATTAATGTGCAATAAGTGTTAAATGGCTTTATATTATGGATAGTATTGTAATAATTTCTTCATCAGCTCTTATCTTGATTGTTTAAACATGACGTCATGGGCCGCTATGCTCAATAACAAGGCTTGATAAGCCCAAAGCGTATTGATACAGGGTACTCAATACATTTGTTATCGAGTTTGTAAAAGGCTCAGGTTTTAAGCTCCATCCCTAGTTAATACATACAGGAACAGGAACTTAACCTAATGTCAGTCAGTGTCTTGGGACATATTACACAAGCACATGTCATCTGCAATTGTGCTATAGAAAGAAATATGAGTCAAATTCTCAGTGTTTTTAGAAATTGGGAAACAACCTTTTATTCACTATTCACACATGAGATAAATCTGTCATATTATAATTGACCGTCCTTTTGTAAATACAGTTTTAATGATTATGTTGAACCTGAATGAAATGGATGTCATCAGCGCTGGACAACTCCTCCAGTTCAGCATTTCTCCACTCCAGCTGGGCGATCTGCTCCTCCAGACTCCTCTGGAGTCTCTCAGCATGAGCCACCGCAGTCTTCTCCTGATCCCTGATCAGCTCTTTAACCTTACTGCGCGTTCTCTCAACTGAGGAGATCATCTCACAGAAGATCTTGTCAGTGGCAGCCACTGCCGCTTCTGCAGAACTCTAGTTGTCATCAACACAATTACACATACACATACACACGCACGCATGCACACAGACAGATACCGGTATAGTGTCAATACAACAGTATACAAATATACACATACAAATAATTGATTTTATTACCTTAGTAATCATTTCTATAACCCTTCACTATTGCGACCGCCAGGTCGCAGTTACTATCAAAACCTCGACCAGCTGTCCGTCTGTCAGTCAGTCAGTCAGTCTGTCACACGTCACACTTTTGCCCTGCTCATATCTCCGCAACCGTTGCTCCACATGGCCCTCTTCTAGCACCACCATGAGGCCGATTCTTGCGAAACACATTTTTGGACACTGCTCCTACAATGTTTGCCCTAAAATCACGCAAAGCGGTACACAGTATGTCTACACTCATGTTATCAACATGGATCTGTCCCATTTAGCGCCACCTTCAGGCTGATTTTTTAAAACACATTTTTGGACACTACTCCTACAGATGTTGCCCTAAAATCACGCAAATCGCTACACAGTATGTCTACACTCATGTCATCAACATGGATCTGTCCCATATACAGTAGCACCACCATCAGGCCGATTTTTTCAAACACATTTTTGGACACTGCCCCTACACATTTTGGCCTAAATTCACGCTGCGACCTGATGGTCGCTTATCTCCCGATTAGGGAGTCTTACTGGTAGTCTGTCATCATCAGTCAGTCTGTCACACGTCACACTTTTGCCCTACTCATATCTCCGCCACCGTTGCCCCTATCCATGCCAAACTTTGCACACACACTCCTTGGCTAGTATCTCTAAAGTAAGATCATGTCATCAACATGGATCTGTCCCATTTCCCATATTCCCTCCTGATTGGCTACCATTGCCTTCTAAAGTTTGTGTATGCGACCTGACAGTCGCATATCTCCCGATTTAGGGAGTCTTACTGGTTTTCAATCTCTAGTTGATTGATATATAATGGTCCCATTAATTTTAACGTGATGACCTGCCCTCAATGCAGTTGCAGCCAATAGCAGTCGTTTCCGGTAGCATTTCGGGACCAGAAGTTCAAAGATGTCGGATTTCAATTCGCAGAAAAAGTGGCTTCAAAACAGACAGATCCATGTTGATGACATGAGTGTAGACATACTTTGTACCGATTTGCGTGATTTTAGGGCAAAATCTGTAGGAGCAGTGTCCAAAAATGTGTTTGAAAAAATCAGCCTGAAGGTGGCGCTAAATGGGACAGAACCATGTTGATGACATGAGTGTAGACATACTGTGTACCGATTTGCGTGATTTTAGGGCAAAATCTGTAGGAGCAGTGTCCAAAAATGTGTTTAAAAAAATCGGCCTAATGGTGGCGCTATATGGGACAGATCCATGTTGATGACATGAGTGTAGACATACTGTGTAGCGATTTGCGTGATTTTAGGGCAAAATCTGTAGGAGCAGTGTCCAAAAATGTGTTTTTAAAGAAATCGGCCTCATGGTGGCGCTAGAAGAGGGCCATGTGAGAATTGATGGAAAGTTGTGGTTTGGCAGGCAAGGAGTGTGTGTGCAAAATTTGGCATGGATCGGGGCAACGGTTGCGGAGATATGAGCAGGGCAAAAGTGTGACGTGTGACCTGTGACTGACAGGTTGACTGACTGACTGACTGACTGACGGAGGGAGGGACGGACTGACAGCCGGTGGAGGTTTGGATAGTATAGGAGTGCAAGTAACTGCGACCTACGGTCGCAATAACATTATGTCAGGAACTATTGACATGGTTTCAGCATCTTCAGGGTCTCTGTGGACAGTCTTGGGTCTTTCAGTTCCTTCATGAACTCACCTTCAGAGTCTCTATGGACGGTCTGAGGTCTTTCAGTTCGTTCTTTCTCTCTTGGATCTTCTGCTGGACTTTCTGCTGACTCGTCACCACCCGTTTCTGCAAGGAATCAATGTAGGAAGAGAGAGTTTGAGTTCCTTCCACGCATCATCTGACGTCAACAAACTAAAGTTGGTTAAAGAAAAGAAAGAAACAAATCAGGGACATGAATTACAAATTACATCACATCATTCTCTTTGGTTTTTCATTGGGTACAAAATGCCTATACTTCAACCTATATGACTTGATGGCTCTGCAGGAGTCTAGACAACTCATTTATGAGAGTCTGTGGTCTCTCTGTCTGTGTGTTTGTCCAGATCTCACAAACCGCTGGGCCAATCACAACCAAATTCCTTGTTCACACTGCTAGTAGGCTAACTTACTAGTAACAACACTAATTTATTTCACATTTATTTCATAATGCAAAAAACAAGTAGACAACTGACTTCAGAGGCTGGCCACATGTAGTCCGAGATCCACATTATCCACATGTTGTTTCCGTGTGGATCATTAGAATTAATATTAATATATAGTAGCCATAAATATAGGCTCTAGATGTAGGTAGTAGTTGAGCTCAGACTTATTATTATCATCAGACAGTAGTACGTATTATGGTTAATATTATTGGGGCATTCATGGCTCCTGGTACTTGATCATGATGTGCAGAAGAACATGTAACATTTTCACTTTCACTTTAAGTGCATTTTTGGGATCACACAATGCCACACATCTTCCCTTCCAATGTCATATTCTGCCTACACAGCCCTGAGTATTGGCCACCTGGCAGAGTTCTGCGTTGCGCTCCTTTCTCGTCTTTGGTTTTCAATTAATTTACCCCCAAAAACCACCACCAAATTTCTGCTTTGAATTAATGTGTTGATGATTATTATTATACTGTAGGCCTATGATTATTAATTATTTTACTTCCACTTTGATCTTTCAGATACATTTCCAACTGTGATTGTGGTCCTACCTGTTTGTCAGTCCTCTCTACCAGAGCTGACACAGTGTCATGTCCTTTATGGTGATCCATGGCACACAGAAGGCAGATACACTGCTGGTCTGTGCGACAGTACACCTTCTTTGGCTCATTATGACTGGAACACATGTCCTGCAGTTGGGCAGTGGCTCGAACCAGTTTGGCCTCAGCAGCAGAAGACTGACCTCCTGTACACCTCAGATTCTCCACAACCTGGAAGTAATAATCAGTAAAGTTACTCACTGACGACAACACGACAGCAACAGCAACAACTACAACAACAACAACAACAACCGGAAAACACATTGTGAAATTATAGAATGAGCTAGAATCTGATGGAAACCACAATGGAAACAAACCTTTTTGTGTTATCCTTTTAGCACCATTGTATAATCGTCAACGTACCACTGTACCATTTGCAAACAGTTAATAATTACTCCCCCTCCCCCCCCCCCACTCCTCCTGTATTACAGAGGCATCTATCTGCGTTTATTTCTTTTTCTTTGTTGTGACTCGACACTAGTCACTTCTTTTTTTGCACATACTTTTGGACACTTTTTTGGCTCTGCACTTTTTCTTTTATTTAGGCTAAGCATTATTATTATTGTCTTGGTGCAAACACTTATGCATACTGTATATAGGCCCCATGTGTATATTTTTTGTGTTGCACTACGTTGAGAAGTAGTTCCTAATGTTTGAATGAATGGACCATTGCAAGTTCTTTGAGTTTTCATTATGCTTAGAAAAGTCCCTTAAAATTGCAATCCTTTATAGAAACGTTAGTACTACTTTTTTTTTTTGTTGTGTTTGTTTTTGTCGCTCGGCTGTACACAACAGTCCTTTTCTTTTTTTCTTACTGTCCTGTAACCTTAAACTGCTGTGCCTTCTGGGTAACTTAATTTCCCCCTTGGGATAATAAAGGTATCTATCTATCTATCTATCTATAATAAAGTATTCAATCAACCAATCAGTCAGATATTGGTTATTTAGATTGGTCCATCAGTTTTGAAAATAAAGCTAAGTGTAAAAAATTGCTCAGCCTGGGAAAACCCCCTCTGACTCTAAAATACTATTCAACGTCTAGATTTCAATCCCAGGACATGATATAAAATTATGAACAGACCTTTCTAAACTATATGGAACATAAACATAAAGAAATCCCATAAAAAGGGTCTGGAGAATATAAACTAATAAACTAATAAACTAAACTAGCTCTGGTCCATAATATCCAAATGTCATACTTACATGCTGATTTAGGCTCTGAGACATTTAGGCAAAGGGTTGCCTGTTATTTCTGGATTGTGGCTTTGGCATTGAAGGATTTTGGACAGAACATACACAAATCTTGTGATTTTATTTTTTGTTCCCTGGATTTGGCTGACTCATTCTCAATCAGATCTAGTCACATATGATCAGTAAAGCAATATTAGTAAGAATCCTTCACTCACTTGAGCCAGTATGTTGTTCTTCCTCAGTACAGGTCTTGGACTGAAGGTCTCTCTGCACTGGGGACAGCTGTAGACTCTCCTGTCATCATGTTGGTCCCAGCAACCCTCAATACAGCTTCTACAGTAACTGTGTCCACAGGGTAGAGTCACTGGTTCCGTCAGAAGGTCCAGGCAGATAGAACAGCTGAACTGCTCCTGGTCCAGGTAAACTCCTTGCTCACACACTGACAGAGAAAAAAGGTTTTACTGAGCACCACTCACACACACTGAGAGAGAAAAAAGGTTTTACTGAGCACCACTCACACACACAGAGAGAGAAAAGCTTTTACCGAGCACCACTGTCACACTGAAAGAGAAAATATGGGTGAAGATATGAAGATAAAATGGGCGGAGAATTCCTGGTTATGTTCAGGAGGTGTGGCTGGAAAGATGAAGTGAACAGGAGCCATTTTTCTCTGATATTGAGTTTTGATATCAATGCCTTAAAGTGCATTCCGTTTAGATTAAATAAATGCCATAGTGATTTTCAAAAGGATGATTTACCTATAAGGAGCAATTTACGTCTTTTTTTACCACCCACTTTTTGTCAACACAAATAATGGCAGTGAATGAAAATGTAGGCTGAGATCTACTAAAACAGGGGTGTCGAATTGGTTGCTCATGGGCCATTATGTGGCCAGCGAAGCAGTACAATACACACAATGAAGTGATGTCACACAAGGTGTGTGCGCCTCTACTGTCCACACACACCATCATATCATCTATTGTCTATGTAGGTAAAAAAAAGAAAAAATGCATGACTTCACTCAACATCATGCGCAATCTGTGCTTATTAGTTTTGGGAATCTATGACCAAAACTCCTTACCTAGGGTTTGGAAGTCACTTTGGAAGTGACGTGGGCATGGGAAGTGGATAAATGTCACTTGATGATAAACGCGGGCGGTTCTCTCGGCTGGCTCCACGTATTCTATTGAAGTCAGTGGGCGCCGCCCCCGCTCAGCGTGCAGATCATGTGGAATCAACTGCTCCTCTATCCGTGGGCTTTGCTAGTTGCTTTTTCGCCCCCCTTCTTTGGTTTGGGAAGGGCGATATACGTGTCGGAAGGTATTTGGCCGGGCGGAGCCAGGCTGTCTGCACGTATTTTAACGAGGCTTTCTCCTCGTTAGATGTGGAATCGAGCGCCACAGCCCACCAGCCTTCCCTCATTTGTGCCTCGGCAAGTTTCGCCCTTCCTCGTTTGTGCTCGGCTCGTGCGAGCAGAGGCGAGCGATTCATTGCAGCAGAGGAGGAAAAAACGGTGAGTGGTTTAAACATGCTCAAGTTAACATTTCCCATTTGGCAATGCTTTAGATGACAAGTCGATACAGCGTACACAGTACACTATCGTTTTACTCACGTTCAGAGCGATTTTTTGGACTATAGAGACATTGACAGCCAAGAAAAATCCATCAGAAGGACTTCGCCGTCGGAAAGTTCACTTATTATTAAGCACCGCTGTGATATACGCAGTATACGGAGCTTCAGTAGCCTACCTCGCCTCATCTAAGCCTACTCCTGCCTCAAAACCTCTGGAATAAAACGGGACCCAATTTTGCTCTTTACTTTGACCACATATTCAGTCTACACTACACCAAATCTATTTTTGCCAATCTATGCAGTGCCACAAATCAACAAGCTCGCAATTGGGTTTGTTCCCCCTGGCATGATAGGATATAGAAGTCGGAGTTCAAGTGGTTTGTAATCAGAGTCAGATTAATATATTCCCCGCAAATTACACAAGCACTGGCTGAGATGGAGATCTGTCGAGTTACACAAGCATGAAATGAGATCGGAGATCTGTTTTTCTCTCCATTCAGAGTGGTGTTATTGCTTTAATGGTTACATTTACATATCTCTGCAAATCTCCCGTTTCATTGGTATAGAAAAATAGCAGATACACAAGCTCACAGACACACACGTGTGTGCATTTCATTTATAGAGCAGATCGCTCACACTGAACGCTCCGCCGTCACTCCTCCGTCCTCCCACGGGGAAAGTCCTGTTCTGGCGAAGCCCGAACTGGCGAAGTGGGGATTTGTCTCCTACCGTAGCGATCTGGCGAATTGATTGTCCACGACACTGCAAGCGGCGCGAAGGCCAGCGGACCTTGGTCCTGCTCTTCGCCCCCGAGCGCCGCAGGCGCGAGTGGCCGCGAAGAGCGGGCCAGGGCCGCGCGGCCGGCGGAGCGCCGCGCGAGTTACGAAGCCGTGGTGAATGCAATCGTTATATTTATGCCCAGGCCGCAAGGCCTGGGCAAGCGCACGATAAACGCCCTGTCCAGAAGACGTTCGCCAGATCGCTACGGTATCGGACATTTCCCCACTTCGCCAGTTCGGGCTTCGCCTAAAAGGTACGTGCCCCTCCCACGCTTGTGGATGAAACCACGGCGAGAGTACTTGCAGATTTGCCCAAAAGACGCCGAAACGAAACGTCATTTAGCCAACAATGGAGCAAGGTAAATTAGTTAATAAAGAAGCGCAGAATTGACGAGTATCATCATGCACTTTGCAGCACTGTGTGTAACGGGTTGATGTCAGCAAAGAAAAGGTAGAACGCAATGCATGTTTTGACTCAGGGGCGTCAATTGGGTATGGCAGGGGTATGCAGCTGCCATACCCTGGGTCCAGGGGGGAAGATAAAAGTTAGTTCTGAATAAATATGAATCCATGAATGTCTCTTTGTCTATCTGTGCTGGTTACTATGTTGGTAAATTACAGTAAAATAACTACAAATGCAAAGTTTAACAAAATGGACACTTTAACAAGGTATTATGCAGATTACCCCCCCCCCCGGACCCCCCTGCGGCTTAACACTTTAAGAAAACAACAAGCACCCAAAACTTTCTATCAAAAAACATTTGATTCTAGTTTTGAAGTATACTGTTGAAATTTGGATTGTTTAAAGGAGGGTGTGTTTCAGTCAGTGGTTGGATTAACACTTTGTTGACTTACAGGTGTTTAAAGTGCTCTGGCACACACAGCCTACATACGAACGCAGTCTCCAACCACTTCATTCAGTCAGAGCAAACCACTAGACTTGAGTGTTTATAAAATGATTAGCCTAATTCATTGAGATTATTTTCCAGGAATTGACATGGTGCCAATCGGCACTATGGTGGTGATCTGGAGAAATAAATATGAAGGGACTGAAAGAGCAAAAAGACACCTTCATTCTCCAGGCAGCAGTTATTAACTGTATTCACTCTACCTATAGTTTTAATGTACTGCATGGGCTGCACACCAGACCCATTGACCAGACTTCACTTAATGAAGAAAGGTTTATCTGTCCATCTTATTCAAGCTGTCCGACAGCTCTGACACTTCATGCATGACTCACCAATGGAATGAGGTGTAGCAGCATTCTATTGTTACCTGCATTTTATTGGATCAATAAAGTCAATCAATGTACCAGTTTACTTACCTGCTCAAACATTACGGAAAATGCAGTAGGCTACAGCTCTCCTCAAAGCCACATTTTAAACAGCTGATTTTAAAAGCAATGAAATAAAACTCCAGCAAGCAAAACGACAGACATATTACACACCTGGAGGGGGTGAAATACACTCCACAAATGCTTGTTTAACGGAAGTATTTTAGATGGTTCTCGAAAATGTCCGCAGAGGCTGCAGCTCTCAGGACCTGTTAAAGGACATTCTACTATGCATGTGTACTGTAAAGTAAAGGAATACTGCACACACGCACGCACGCACACACGTACGTACGCACGCACGCACGCACAAACTCATCCTGGTATAGGGGACCTATTTGCTACAAAGAGCCTGTGAACTGGGGACGCCCGCTGTCTATAGCCGTCCAGGCACATACCACATACTGTAGGCTCTGAAGCAGGGGTCTTCAATGTTTTCAGGTCAAGGACCCCTTAGTTGAGAGAGATATGAAGCAGGGACCCCCACAACCTGTTCATAGATTCCATATAGTTTCATTGTTTGACAGCACAATCATCAGTGTATTTTGGATTCATGACAATATGCGTTTTAAAATATTTAACCACTTGAACCATCAATACTTAATAAACTTGACCTTTCACTCTGTACTTAGTCTGCTTTTTTTCCCCTATACAGCAAAGCTCTTTGCCAAAAATAGCCGATCTACGAGCTATTAGATCTTGTAGATCGGCTATTTTTGGCTAAGGTTCTCAGAATATGGATGTTAGGGTTCAAGTGGTTAATATAAAAAAGGAGAAAAAAAGTTTCTATCACTCAAAGATTTGGAGGACCCCCTGTAGTAACTCTGGGGGTCCCGGACCCCCTGTTGAAGACCCCTGCTCTGAAGGCTGACAGGCCTGTAGGCCTTTGCTGCATGTCACTCCCCGTCTCTCTCTCTCTCTCCCTGTTTCCTGTCTAACTAGTGTACTATCAAGACGGGTTTCTGGTCCACGTTACACTGATAAGAGATAGATGCATGCGCAGGGTCGGTACCAAAATTAGCCAATGAAACTAGCGCTCCCCAAAACAACAGGTTTGGGGATTGGACGGAATTGACTACATGATACAGTCAGCTGTGCATTTAGTCTCAATGTGCATTTAGTCTCAATGTTTGTAAACAAGAAACCCGTCTATAAAGGCAAAAAGGCCCACAAATATCTTAAAGGACAACTTATTTTTTTTTACAACAAGGGTTGATATTTTAGATAGTCACTAGAGAAAAGAAAAGATGGGTGTTAATATGTTTTCACTTACTTCTTTCTATCGTTTGTGATTTTAACGATTTTGATTTGCATGCATGCCCCCAGGTTGGGAGTGTCGTTAATTTTGTCCAAAGCTTCTTCAGTCGTGCAGGGAAAAGATGAGTCGAGAAGTGGCTAGTTGTAAGCTGTCAACAAACTTTATTCACTTCACAGGAATATTCAGAATATGAGCATAGCTTCGCCTCTTGCATCTGGATCGGAACCTAAACCTGAGTGGCTAGAGCCAGGTTTCTGAACCCCGAACTCTGGTCCTGCAGCCACTTAAATATTCAACACTTCAAAGCCCTTGAATAGGGGTGGGGCTTTGCCCACATGGCTTCTGGCAATAGATGGGCGGGGCTGCAGTCAGTACAGAATTAATGCAGGTCATACAATATGTTCCAAACACAAAGTTACAAGATGACAAATCATTCTACAATCAATAATTCACTCATAACTCAAACAATCATACTCATACAGCCAACTCCTGTTGAAAATGGTTAAGCAGAAGTTACTTTTTCCTCAGAGATCAATAAGTAAAACTTCTCTCTCTGAGCGGGGAGAAAATCAGAGAATTCCCTCCCAGGAACACTTGAGAAGCTTTCGCGTCCTACATTGGTCAATCATGAATATGTTGAGAGAGGCGTGGTCAGCGAGCATGCAGTAAGCTGTGTTCCCGTGGGGCTCCGTCCCAAACTTTGCTAATTTACTATTTTAAGAAATTATTCCTCAACTTTTCCGCTCGAAACTCGACTTAAATGACGGATAGGAAGAAACATCATCACAAATACAACACTAGAGTGAGCCCTTTGGTAGTGGACGAGGAGTTTATCAACGTTCTGGACGCCGACAGCATGTCGCAGGGGGGAAGGGTGGCTGGCGCGCCGCCGGCTACTATCCCTACCACGGCCGACCTGATGAAGGCTATCACCACTTTTCAGGACAAAATGGAGCTTAAACTCACTAACATCGAAGCTACTATGGGCTCCATGCAATCTTCTCTGGCAACGGTCACCGAGAAAGTGCGTCACATCGAGGTAGCCGTGACTAGACATGACGACGAACTACAGGCGCAGATCGCTGTTTGCAAGGAGCTACAAGCTAGCCACGCCGAGATAAACAGAAAACTACTACAGATGGAATTAATTTCCAGGCGCCAAAATATCCGCCTCGGTTTTATAGGCGAGGGCGAAGAAAAGCAAAACGCGGCCGACTTTGTGTCTAAGTTGATTCCACTTTTGCTTGGGGCGGAACACTTTCCAGACGGCGTGATGGTGGACATAGCACATCGAGTTGGGCCCAGACGCACCAAAGGCGGGCCCAGGGCGATCATCGCAAAGATTCACTACCTCCACATGAAGAACCTTATCACCAAGCTAGCTGCTCAGAAGGCCCCCCTACAATACAACAATGCCCGGGTGTCCATCTTCCCCGACATACCAACGGAGGTGTTCCAACAACGTAAGGCATTCTATAATGTTCGTGGAAGATGCAAGACTGCTGGCGTTCAGTCAGGTTTCGTGGGCACACGCCAGACTCGCCTTCGCATCACTATCAACGGTGCCACACGGTACTTCGAGACCCCTGAGGCGGCGGATCGTTTCTTGGATGGGAGGCCGGGCGGCGAGAACAACGGTGACGGCGCGGTGATCGACAGCGACATGGTGGATGACGTTAATGACGGTGTGAACGACGTGGAAGGCGGCGCGGCTGGCGGCGATGGCGTGGAGGGTGGTGTTTGACGGCGGTGTGGTGGAGTCGTGAATAACGGTGCTTCTTCTTGATCTCATTCGCTTTTCAGCCTAGGCTGGGGAGCCACTGGTATGTAGCAGCACACTCACTAACTCACATTTGACTGGAACTCTAGGCTGCTACTCATCGACACTTTTATTTTTTTTATCCTACCTGGAACATTCAGACTGAACATAATGCAGCCCACTTGCCCCTCATTTTTTTTAGTATATATATATACATATTCATATATATATATAATATGTTCTTGTAACTCAGAAATCGGGTACTCAACCTAGACATGCTACGTCAACAGTGAACATTTTGTCATTGTGTTCTGTTCCTCAACATGAATGGCCGTTTATGTTGACATGGCTATCGAACTTTATTTCAGTTTTCTCTCCACGGCGGTGGGCTGCTTGGAACTTTTTTCTTTTTTCCTTTTTGGACAATGTAGGATATAAACGATTTTTTTTCTTTCTATATTAAGGATTGTTTGCAGTTCTGTTTCTTGTTTGTTTTTGGTTCATGTTTGTTGTTTTCCTTCTTCCCTTTAGTGTGGGTGTGTATGTGTGGGAATGAGTGTGTGGGGCTCCTGTTACTAAGTTGTGTGTGTCTGTCTGTCTGTCTGATTGAATGTATGCCTGATTAAGCGTTTCTGACTGTATGTGTGTGAGTGGGCTGTAGGCTAGTCCTACCATAGATGTGTGTTTTTTGGTATTATTATTTCTATATTGTTAGAGTTACGCTTACATTAAGTGATGGGTACTTGGATGCTTCCTAGCTAAATTGGATTGTTATCAAACTAAAAGCTTGCTGTCTTGTAGTTTCACATATCCTTATCACATTATTACCTCACCGTAACATTTACAACTTATGTTGGACTCAGTTTTAACTGGGGGCGTAATCAGGTGTGGAAGGATACATTATTACTCTAGGAGGTTTTAGATGTATCCAACTCTGAACACTCGCGTACCTTAATCTCGGTATTTATGGGGTTTTTGTTTATTACTTAGTTGTGTGTGTGCGTGGGTGATTGGTGTGAGTAGTTTTGCCTCTAGGAGCGTATGTGTGTCGGGGTTTCTATGCACTCATTTTCACGGTCTGGAATTCACTCCTCATCACTCGTAGTAGAGTGGATATCCAGCCTTTTTTAGTTGATCGGACTTTCAACACTTTGTAGTAGGGCGGATATTGCCAATTTGGGTAACATGGGGTTTTTTTTTTTTTTACTTTTACAATTTTTACTTGTTCATGTATCTTATTTTTGTTTTGTATTCGATCCTTGTCCACCGGTTATCTGTGTGTGTTTGTGCGTGCTTGAGTATAGTTTTGCTTGGTGGAGTGATTGTTTGTCTGGGTTTTCCTTTTATTTATAATAGAGCGTCTGTTCTATTTTTTTTTCTTTTTGTGTGTAAATCGGGGGCCTGGAGCGGGGGGGCGTGGGGGGCGTTTGCATCTTCTCGCGGGCGGCTTTTCAGTGATTGTGGTCATTTATTAGTAACAACATTAAAAAGTATATTTTGAAATTCACACATCGAAGCCTAATCCGTATTAATGTCTGGACGGAATGAACATATAGGATTGGATTGGGTGGCTGCGGTCGGTGGGGGGCGTCGGCCGGCGGGGGGGTGTGGGGTGTCGCTTGTGCCTTTTTGCTCCGGGCCCCCGAGATCATAAATCTTTCTGTAGGAGGGTGGCGTTCGCCATTTTTGTACAATGTTAGGTTGGATGGTGATTACACCTTCTAATTTGACCTTGAGTTGTTCTTTTACTTCCCTTCATTATAATTTATATGTTTTTATTTTTTATTTTTTATTATTATTGATGCGTTTACTACTTTGTATTATTATTTTTATCATCACTAGTATTTGTATTATTATAATCTCTTACCTCAAGGTTAGCCGGGTTTCTGGCAGTTTAATTTAAAATCCTATGTTATCAGAAACGTACTGTAAGAGTCCAAAGGGTAGTAGCTAAACGGATCCAGTCGACCAATGATTATTTAGGTGGAATGTTGTACATACCGGATGTGGTCAAAATGTTAACAATTTACGGGCAATAATGGATAACTTTAAATATTCCTTTTCTTACTTATTTTATAAGGTTTGGGGGAGGGGCCATTGAGGGAATCTCACTAACGTCTAGTACGGTGTTTGGGGATTTAGAGATGGGCTTCTCGGTGGGAGGTCCCTCAACTTGGGGGGGTGGGGTGTCGGGCTATGGGTTTATGTTTTTTGTTTTATGTTTTATGTACTGTCTGGCTGGTGGTGTGCGCGTGTTCTCGGGGGGGTGTGCGGCGCTGGTGAGTGTCACACTTGCGAACGGTGTCAACGACACATAAATCTAATAGCGGGTTACCTAACGGGGCGTTAAGATTTCTTAGCTGGAACGTAAAAGGCCTGGGTAATCCTGTCAAGAGGGCGAAAGTCCTCGCCCACCTTAAGTCCCTGCAACCCGACGTTATCTTTCTACAGGAAACCCATGCAAAGCGCAATGTGCAATCAATTCTTCGGGCAAACTGGCTGGGTCAGGCCTATCATGCCAATTTTGGTGCTAAAGCTAGAGGAGTAGCTATATTGTTTCGCAAAAATGTTCCATTCATCCACTCTGCAACATTGACCGACCCTGATGGGAGATTTCTTATTCTTAGTGGTCAATTGGCTTCACAAAATGTAACACTCGTAAATATATATGGCCCCAATTTTGACTGCCCTGACTTCTTTCAAAAACTTTTTAACTCAATCCCTAACATCCATGCTACCAATGTCCTTATCGCAGGAGACGCTAACTGTGTAATGGACTCTACTCTGGACAAAAGCTCCACGCTCTCATCTAACCAATCAAAGGCTGGAGGCCTATTGAACACCTTGCTTAAAAGCCTGAATATTGTTGATATTTGGAGATTGGTTAATCCTGCGGGGAGGGAATACTCATTTTACAGTCCAGTGCACAAAACTTCAAGTCGCATAGACTATTTCTTCCTAGACTCTAAACTCTTATCCGCGGTAATTGATAGCACATACCATCCGATACTTGTCTCCGATCATAGCCCAGTTACACTGGACTTACAATTTAAGGATCTAGACAATAGAAGGAATAAGTCTTGGCGGTTTGATCCCCTACTTCTTAAGGACGAAGTTTTCCACAAAGAAATGGAGGGCCATATCTCCTTCTTTTTTGCCTCTAACGATAATGGAGAGGTCGATGACTCTGTCCTATGGGAATCCTTTAAAGCTGTAATGAGAGGTCACATAATTGCATTTTCGTCAGCCAAACGTAAGCTTCAAGAACAGTCTCTGAGATCAATAGAGGCTACTCTAACTCAATTGAATAAAGATTATCTAGACTCCCCCTCGTCAGAAATACTGGGCAAAATTACGAAATTGAAATACGACTACAACTCTATTCTTACTAAACGAGTTTGCTCCCAATTATTAAATTACAGACAAAAAATATTTGAATTTGGAGACAAACCACACAAACTACTGGCTAGACTGCTTCGACAATCCCAAGCCTCTCAGGCCATCCTCTCTATCAATAACAAGAACGGAAATCGAGTTACTGACCCTAAAGAAATAAATAACTGTTTTGAAGAGTTTTACCGTGACCTTTATAGCTCCAAAAGTACCTCTAGTCAGGAGGATATTGACAATTTTTTGCAAGAATGTGATCTCCCCTCATTAAGTGAGGAAGCAGTGGCGGAGTTAGATGCAGACATTACATTAGGGGAAGTCAAGATAGCTATCCAGCAGGCTCCGAATAACAAAGCCCCTGGGCCGGACGGCTTTGGGGCGGAGTTTTATAAGGCCTACTCCAGCCTCTTAGCGCCTTTCATACTACGTATGTTGAATAACTCTAAAGAATCAGGCTCTCTGCCGAAGGGGCTGTACCATGGTAGGATTTCCCTACTACTTAAAAAGGACAAGGACTCTTCACTAGCATCCTCATACAGACCCATTTCTCTTTTGCCAACGGAAACCAAAATACTGAGCAAAATTCTTTCTTCTAGGCTTAAAGAGCATATTTGCAATATTATTCACCCGGATCAGACTGGGTTCATGCCCTCCAGACATATACAGTATAATATGAGGAGGCTGTTTAATCTAATCTACAACCCTGCACGTAGTACGGAGGATGCGGTCGCGATCTCACTTGACGCCCAGAAGGCCTTTGACCAAATTGAACATCCATATATGCTTTCCGTCTTGACTAAATTTGGCTTTGGGGATTCTTTCATTAACTGGATTAAGGTCATATATCACGAACCATCGGCCTCAGTCCTCACTAATCAAAATGAATCGAAACCATTCAGGCTTTTTAGAGGCACACGCCAGGGGGATCCGATCTCACCTTATATATTCGCGCTTGCGTTAGAACCCTTAGCTGCGAGGATACGGGCCTGCTCAGTAATCCACCCGATTGTGCAACATGGTACCTCGCACAAAATTTCGGCCTACGCTGACGATGTGGTCTTGTTTATTTCTGATCCAAGGGCTTCCATCCCCACACTGCTAAACCTCATCAATGAGTTTGGTTCTTTTTCAGGGTACAGAATAAACTGGGATAAAAGCGAACTGATGCCTTTATCAGATGTAGTGGACAAAACCTTTCTGTCATCCACCCCATTCAAAATTGTCTTGGATAAATTTACGAGTCTGGGAATTATAGTCACAAGTAAATTGAATAACTTACTGAAGGCAAACTGGGACCAAAAAATAAAACAATTGCAGAAAAACATAGAGTTCTGGAACACCTTACCCTTATCAATGGCTGGACGTATTAACGCCATCAAAATGGTAACTTTACCTAGATTTTTGTATGTCTTCCAATCAATCCCAACAAGCATTCCTCAATATTATTTTAAGAAACTAGACTCAATCATCTCCGCCTTTATATGGTTTGGCAAAACTCCCAGGATTACTCGTCTACATCTGTGCAAAAGTAGGAGTGAGGGTGGATTTGGTCTCCCTCAATTCAGACTATATTACTTGGCAGCTAACTTAAATTTTATTACTCAATGGTTTGACTGTTACCCAGGCTATAACCTTGAAAGTATGCCCTCCTGGCTAAGAATGGAACACTTGTCGTGCACAGGCACGTGCCTACCCGCACTGCTAAATAGTCCTGTTAAGTTTAAGAAGGATATCTATAGTCATAACCCTATAATTCAGCATTCTCTTAAAATCTGGTCTCAAATCTCAAAACTGATAAAAGCTCCCAAATTGTATATGTACACTCCCATTTGTGGCAATCATGCCTTTAAACCAGGCCTGACCGACCCAGTTTTTCGTCTCTGGAGGGAAAAAGGAATCGAATCCTTAAGTAACTTGTATAGGGATGACCTTTTTGTTTCTTTTCAACAACTCAAGCAGTTGTGTCAACTTCCGGCATCACACTTTTTTAGATACTTACAGATTAGAAACTTTTTCAGAACTCATGTCCCACAATTCGAACAAAAGACTCGTCATCCGACACTAGAGAGCATAATGAGAGTCGATTCCTTTGGTAAAGGTGCAGTCTCACAATACTATGCAACTTTGCAAGATTTGTCTAGTCTACCCTCTCTCCCATTCAAAGAGAACTGGCAAAGAGAGCTAGGTATTGATATCTCGGACGAAACGTGGGAGGAGTGTATTGACAATATTCATCACAGCTCTATTAATGTCAGGCATGGCCTCATCCAATTTAAGATCATTCACAGATTACACTTCTCCCCGACTAAAGTGCATAAATTATTTAAGGATTCTTCTCCCCTGTGTGGCAAATGCTTTATTGAGCAAGGTACCTTAGCACATCAATTTGTTCAATGCCATAAGTTGCAAAACTTTTGGAACCAAATTTTTGACTTTCTTGGGAAAGCTTATGAGAGGGAACTCCCTCCTGCTCCGTTAACTGCGCTCTTCGGGGTGCTGGAGCCAGGGTGGGCCCAAAACAACCGGGAGAATCAAGTTGTTAGGCTCTCTACATTGCTCGCCAGGAAATTAATCCTTCAAGCCTGGAAATCAGTTAAACCCCCATCTATTGACATGTGGATAAAGGAACTAGGCGGAGTCCTGCACCTGGAGAGAGTAAGATTTGTCCTCACAGATAGGGAGCCCCAGTTCCAAAAAATATGGTCACCTATCCTGCGCCTTTTAGAGTCCCTGAAAAGAGTAGACAGTGCTTAGTCGCCCCCTAGGGTCACCTGCTAACTTTTACTGATCAAGTACAACGGGTGATTACTCTGTATGCTGTTCGCCTATCTCCGGGGACGCGTGCCGCCATCAGCCATTTGTTTGTTTGTTTGTTTGATTGTTGTTTGTCTTGTTTATTTTTTCCTTTCTTGTTTGTTTTGTCATTATTGCTGTAGTATTATTTATGTTTTAACTGTCAATTTTGTTTTATTGTTTATATATGTATATTCGACTTTTGTATTGGTATAAGGTTTTTTTCTACTCTGTCATATGGTCCAACCTGGTTTTGTCATGATGTTTTCTCTCCATAGTTGCTATGGACGATATGTCTTTAAAAATGAAAAATACTAATAAACAGATGTTAAAAAAAAAATCATGAATATGTTTCTGCTTGCCACATTTCTCATTAATGGCCTGTTAATGTCAAATTCTGGCAATATAGAAACATATTATCCATCACTAACTTCTTACAGCGTCAATCCCGGCTCCTCTGAGTCGGTTTCCCCGGGGTGGGGGTCAGCCATTGTAACCAAATGTCAACTGATTGGCCCTGCTATCTTTACGCATGTTAATTCAGCTGCTGGGGAAGAGCCAGAAATCACACAGGTCTGTTGTTTGTGATCTGTTCAACAGTTGAGCTATGCATGAATTCTCATGTTTTCCACCATCCATATTGTGGAAAAACAGTTGCAGACCTACAGTATTACATCAGATTTGATTTAAACCACTATAGCATTCATTGAGCTTGTAGATCTGCTATTTTTTGTGTAGTGGGGAAAAAGAGCAGAGCTATAGCCACAGGTCAAGATTAATAATTAGGCCTATTGAGGTTTTAAGTGGTTAAATGTCTGAAGATACACATGAACATGAATCCATCCATATTATTAGGAAGACAAAAAAATGTGTGTGTGTGTGTGTGTGTGTGTGTGTGTGTGTGTGTGTGTGTGTGTGTGTGTGTGTGTGTGTGTGTGTGTGTGTGTGTGTGTGTGTGTGTGTGTGTGCTATTATTACATTCACAGTCACAAGAAAGAAGGTTTGCACTCAAACAAGGTGACTTTCTGATTGTTTTTATTTGAAACCATGCAGGAAAGCAGGTAGACTTTACACAGGTTACTGAACTGGGATAACTTGATAAGCACACCATTGTACAACCCATCTCACCATCTATCACAATACATCAATACAAGTGTAACCAGGCCTACCTGTTGATCCTGCCAGTAGCATATGCTTGTCTCAAAGATTAAGCCATGCATGTCTAAGTACAAGCGGCTTGTACAGTGAAACTGCGAAAGGCTCATTAAATCAGTTAGTTTCGCTTCATCCCTGTGGTGGAGAGGAGGGGCGGGGGGAGATGATGGAGGGAGATAGGGGGGGGGGCTCTGTTGGAGGCATGGATACTCAGTCGAACACCTTGGAGTAGCAGCTCTCGCAGTGGACTTTACCGCCGTGCAGAAACATGTTGTACAGCAGGTCTCCCATAGGTCTGCTACACACGCCACACTGGAAGCAGCCAGGGTGACAGCTGATGTTTAGGTGATCGATGGTGATCTTGGCATCGTTGCCCACTAGTTCTCCACAGTATGTGCAGGGCCCAGGGGACGACTCAGAGACACTGGAGTAGTTGGAAGGTCTGCTGTAGGAGGAGCTTGATGTCAGATATTCAGATCCGCTTCCATCCTGGTATCTGGCGAGATCTTTGAAATTGTAAAAAAAAAAAAAATGAAGAAGAATAACAGCCTCTGTTGAATTTCCTGTTAATACTGCCATTCCGCTAAATATTTAGGTACTGTAGGTCAGTGAGAACATACGAAGGCATGGTGGATGGGTGGAATGTAAATGTGCTTTGATAAAATGCAATAAATCAATACATTTTGCAAACATAAATCATATGATGATCAGTTCTACTATTATCCTACTATAGAATGGCGAAACGTCCGTCTGTCCGTCCGTCCGTCCGTCCGTCCGTCCGTCCGTCCGTATGTCTGTATGTACGTCTGTATGTCTGTATGTACGTCTGTATGTATGTATGAATGATCTGGCCATTGACATAGGAAGAGAGTAATTTAAAATATCCCCAAATGTTGAACCCCAGCACCCATATTATGGGGGGAACATTAGCCAAAAATAGCCAATCTACAAGCTCACAACGTCAGCTTAAACCAACTGTTTCAAAAGAACAATGTTTCACAAGAACAATGTTGGTGGAACAAAGAGATTTGCTATGGATCTATATTGTACTGTATATACACAGATTGATAAGTAAAAAGAAAAAGTTGGGAAGAAGGGGCTGTCATTGGGGGCACTATAGCTTTACGTATACCTTTTCTTACTATTGAGCTCTCTAAATGCATGAACTCAAAAATAAATAGTTTTATTGAAATTTATTGAAAAAACCTCCGGCACAGGATACCTCCTCTACGCCAGACTCAAACATTAAAAAAAGATTCGACATGTTTTAACAATAAAATACATCATCCCCAACATATAGCCTATTCCAAACCCACATACAATCACACAATACTTAAAATACATAAAATACATACGTCACATCACAAGCCAGCTCTAGAATATAATTATACACAAAATCTTTTGTTGACCAAAATGTGTCAAGTCCATTTTTAAATGTATTAATTGTAGGAGCCTGGACCACTTCCTCTGGAAGTTTATTCCATAATCTCACAGCTCTAAGTGTAAAGAAGTTATTTCTCTTTTCAGAGTGACAATTTAGAGGTAACACTTTTAAAGAATTCCCTCTCAGGTCGTACCTGTTGTCCCAGAAGTGGACAGCAATCATATCTCCTCTGTAGTGGCGTTTCCATAAACTTATTCGAGTTAGGGAAGCGAATTATCAGAAATGCGCTTTAAGACAAAGCAAATTTAGCCCGTTTCCATTAAACTGGTGAAATGCGATTCTTGGGAGATCCTGCCTGGGTCCGTCTGACCGACCTGCTGTAAACACTTCCCGCGGGCTTGCACACAGTGCACATAGCTGGGATGGGGCTGAATTTTTCAGACCGAGAGACGTGAGGGCACTGCTGTGACTCGCTGCACACGCATCCCGATTCCCGACCCAGAGCCAGTCGCGACGCACCGCCGCGGAGAAAGTGTGGCCGGCGGGAGCACAGAGCAAGCGACCCCGGCCGGGGCGCCCAGAGTCCCCGAGCCGAGGCGGCCGGCCCGCCGCCTGGTTGAGTCCTCCGGGCAGACTGCATCCTGCAGCGTCGCAGATGCGAGCTTGTACGGCCACTTTTTCCACGCGCAACGCGGTGTGATGACGAAGGGTCACTCCGTGTGTAACAACCGGTTTGTTTTGTGGGCTAACGCTATACAATGGACGTTAATTAAGCGGCGGGGGGAGGTGTTATAGGAGGACGATATGGACCAGAACGTCATATTTTATTCGCATTTATTGTCTGACCCGTTTCCATTCACTTAGTTTATTCGATTAAGCCTCAAAATCCTCCTCCTCCAAGCGGATAATTTATTTTGCGGATAATGAAAGTTTATTCGCATTTTGAAGTGTTTCCATAAAAAGATTTTGCGAAAAAGACGTTAATGCGCAAAAAGTAGCTTTATGGAAACGCCACTTGTGTCTCCTGTATACTAACGTTGGTAACTGTAGATGTCTTAGCCTTTGTTCATATGACATTTCTTTCAAACCTGGAATTAATTTAGTAGCCCATCTCTGAACCTTCTCAATTTTCTCTATATATTTGATTTTATAAGGACACCTGCAAATTCCAGGTGAGATCTCACTAAGGACTTGTATAGTGGTACAAATAATTAATTGCGTAAATTTATGAAAGTTCTTCTAATTATTGCCAACATGGAATTAGCTTTTTTTACTTTTTCGGAGATGTGTGTTTAAAATTAGTGAATTATCAACCACAACTCCTATATCCTTTTCTTCCTCTACTTGATGAATCATCAAATCTCCAACTGTATATTTAGCCAGATTGGCACTTGTTTTCCCCAAGTGTAATTGTTTACATTGGTCTGGACTCTAATTCTAAATATTTTTGTGTCATCCGCAAAAAGGTAAGCATCAGATTGTAACACACTTGGCAAATTTATGTAGACTAGCCCTTACCCGTTCAAAGATATGAGCTCCGAAATTATGTGCAGTGTGTGGGTTATGGGATGTGCACTGTGCATACAGTATATGAGGGATGGAAAGTAACTTTAACTGGTGCTTGCATGATAATATGTAGGAGCATCAATGTAAGAAATACCCGTTTCGTTTAATGGCTACAGAGATACTGTCCCCCCCCAGCCCGCCCGCCCGCCCGCCCGCTGACGTTAGCTTAGCTGTAAGCTAGACATCAGCCAAAGCATGGATCAGTATGGAGTTGGCGCCATCTGGTGGTGACTAGAAAATGTTGTTTGTGGAACTATTTGTGGTTGTGGCGGAAGTTTTATAGGCAATAATGATTGTAACTTAAGATCCTTGCAAGTTACAACTATGTGTTTTCTTTCATGTATATGGGAAAAGTGGTAGAAAAGCAATTTACCATTCAAGGTCGTGGATTGTTGTCTGATTTACCCACTGTTTCAGGGTTGTTTGGCACTCGGCTGCGCCTCGTGCCACAACCCTGAAACAGTGGGTAAATCAGACAACAATCCACTCCCTTTCATGATAAATTGCTTACATATACAGCATATGATTTGTGAAAGTGACAAACGGGCTTCACAGTTATGTCAGGTGTGTTCATATGCTAATGCGATTTCAGATCAATTGCTCCAGCCACTGAGGAGAAACGCTGTTTCAGTCAGTCAGTCAGTCAGTCAGTCAGTCAGTCAGTCAGTCAGTCAGTCAGACAGACAGACAGACAGACAGACAGACAGACAGACAGACAGACAGACAGACAGACAGACAGACAGACAGACAGACAGACAGACAGACAGACAGACAGACAGACACCACTCACTCACTCACTCACTCACTCACTCACTCAGACATTTCGAAAATTATATGTTTGATAACAAAAAGAACAGGGCCTAATACAGATCCCTGTGGGACTCCTGAGGTCACTGACTTCCAAATTGAAGTGACTCCATTAACCACTGTATACAAATCGTTGTGAATTTAGGGTCTGCAGCTGAGGAAGAATGAGTCCCCCCCCCCTCCCCCATTCATTGCGTCTCTGTGTAGTCCACAACACTACGCTTGTGTTCTGGGCTGTCATCTCCGGTGCATATCGGTGCAAGGTGTGTTTCGTATATGCCGGTGGATGGGGGCGGGGGGATTGTGCGTCTGGGTACGGGCGGCGGGTGGGAGCTGCGTACGCAGAGTGAGGAGGTGCGTACCACACGTGGTGGTGGGGGTGGAGTTGAGTATCGCCCCAGGGGGTGGGGGTTGGGGGGAGTTGCGTGTCGCCCCGGGGGGTGAGGGAGGAGCTGCGTACCACACGGTTGCGGCGGGGTGGGGGGTGGGAGGAGGTGCGTCTGCGTACGCCCCGGCGGAGAAGGCACGTGCCTGGCGGTTGCGGAGGTTGGGGGACACCGCCGGCACCCGTGCGGGGGGTGTCCCAGACGGCAACGCAGTTGCGGGGGCCGAGGGGGGAGAACGTGTGTGCGTACGCACAGGGGTGGGGGGGAGAGGATGGAAATCTGTTGGGAAAACAGTAAGCATTAAAAACATCATTCACTGAGTGACGAGGGATCCATCATCATCATCAACCTTTATTTGACCAAACAAATTCATGAAATGTGAGGTTATCCCTTTGTTTGTAGCACCATCTACAGGTCAGGTTACAATAAGCAAGGCCTATCCATCAACATGAATGCTTCTAATGCATATAGAAATAGTCATCTAAGAAAAAAACTTAGGAAGACCACGCACCTATTCAGTAAAAAAAAAAAAAAAACTTTATAAAAGACAAAAACATATAAAAAAAGATCTATCAGCCCTTAGCAGAGTGAGTGTGTCAGCTCTTAAAATAACACCAGTTACTGCACTGCACTTATGATTGAATATTGATCAAGTTGAAGTTCAACAGTTGAGCCATGCATGAATTCACATGTTTTCCACCATCCGTATTGTGGAAAAACAGTTGCAGACCTCCAATATAACATCAGATTGTATTTAAACCACTAGCATTCATTGAGCTTGTAGATCTGCTATTTTTGGTGTAGTGGGAAAAAAGAGCAGAGCTATAGCCACAGGTAAAGTTTAATAATTAGGTCTACTGAGGTTTTGAGTGGTTAAATGTCTGAAAATACACATGAATCCATCTATATTATTAGGAAGACAAACACATGTGTGTGTGTGTGTGTGTGTGTGTGTGTGTGTGTGTGTGTGTGTGTGTGTGTGTGTGTGTGTGTGTGTGTGTGTGTGTGTGTGTGTGTGTGCTACTTATTATTACATTCAGTCACAAGAAAGAAGTTTGCACTCAGCAAAAAATGTGACTTTCTGATTGTTTTTATTTACAAACCATGCAGCAAAACACACAGGTTACTATAGGGCTGCACAAAGCATTTGATAAGCACACCATTGTACAACCCATCTCACCATCGATCACACAATACATCAATAAAAATGTATGCTATTACAGTATAGCATTTGATCAAATACATTGCTTTGATAAATGCAATAAATCAATAAATCTTACAAACAGAAATCATATGATGATCAGTTCTACTATTATCCTACTATAGAATGAGGAACCCTCATTCCTGTCTGTCTGTCTGTCTGTCTGTCTGTCTGATCTGGCCATTGGCATAGGAAGATTATAATTAAAATGTTCCCAAATTGTTGAACCCCAGCACCCATATTATGGGGGGAACATTAGCCAAAAAATAGCCAATCTACAAGCTCACAATGTCAGCTTGCAACAACTGCTTCACAAGAACAATGTTGGTGTAACAAAGAGAGCTATGGAATCTATATTGTATATACACAGATTGATAAGTAAAAAGAAAAAGTTGGGAAGAAGGGGCTGTCACTAGCTTTACACTAGCTCGTTTACATAAACATTGCATTGAAATGAATAACTTTTCTTAATATTCAGCTCTAAATGCATGAACAGAAAAATAAATACAAATCGGTGTGAATATAGGGTCTGCACTGCAACCGCCCCTGATGAAGAATGGGTCCCTCCCCCCACTAAGCCCCCCTGGCGGACTGTGACACAACTCTCCAGGGAAAAATTTAGCTATTAATTACAGCGTCTCCAAATTCTCTATTTCATAAGTCTCTGTGTAGTCCACAACACTACGCTTGTGTCCTGGGCTGTCATCTCCGGTGCATATCGGTGCAAGGTGCGTTTCGTATATGCCAGTGGATGGGGATTGAGCGTCTCGGTAGGGGCGGCGGGTGGGAGCTGCGTACGCAGAGTGAGGAGGTGCGTACCACACGTTTGCGGGGTGGGGGTGGTGGTGGGGGGCAGTTGAGTATCGCCCCGGGGGGTGGGGGTTGGGGGGAATTGGGTATTGGCCCGGTGGGTGAGGGAGGAGGTGCATACCACACGGTTGCGGCGGGGTGAGGGGTGGGAGGAGGCGCGTCTGCGTACGCCCCGGCGGAGAAGGCACGTACCTGGCGGTTGCGGGGGTTAGGGGACACCGCCGGCACCCGTGCGGGGGGTGTCCCAGACGGCAACGCAGTTGCGGGGGCCGAGGGGGGAGAACGTGTGTGCGTACACACAGGGGTGGGGGGGAGAGGATGGAAATCTGTTGGGAAAACAAGACGGTAAGCATTAGAAACATCATTCACTGAGTGACGAGGGATCCATCATCATCATCATCAACCTTTATTTGACCAAACAAATTCATGAAATGTGAGCTTGTAGATCAGCTATTTTTTGCTATTCTTGAAATGAAGCCGATCTACAAGTTCAACAATGCATCATCATGACATCATGATGCAACACTGTGAGCTTGTATTTTTTAAGTACTAGATTTTCACTTCGAAAGCCAATCAAAACTCACACTTCATCATGGTCATGGTTTTCATTTGTTTTAGTGAGATAGTCTTTGGCAATCTATAAGAAAATGATGTGTTTATTCTCCATAAACTATAACTATAAATAAACCATTAAAAGATATTCAATTACATATTTAGTTCTTGTTGTCTAAGCCATACAATAATGTTTCTGGGCTATGTAGTCAATGTCAAATTTGATCAAACAATGACATGACACTTGTATATGCATAAATAATCTGAATGTCAATGTCGAGATTGACAAGGTGAGCATTGAGCATGTTTGCAAGTGGAGCGATAATGCTAGTATAACAACTGCAGCACAGCTGGATTTGCTACACTCCGATATTGGATGTGCTTACGTGAGCATTGAGCAATGCTGGCTATTCAAAGACTACAGTCCACCCATCGCAGCATGAGGATTCTGCACAGGACAAGGCTCTTTGAATGCCGTTCAACATGTTCTTCTTGTTCTCATAACATCTATAATTATTGACCTTGATATATTTATGTTACTGTGTGTCAGAGCACTATCCAAGATGCTGAATTCTGACCTCTCTGACTTCTCTGCCAATACAAAATCCTACTGTAAGGAACTCATTCAAATTTGACAAACACCCAACACAATGGTCAAATATAAGTAAGCCTAATGGTTACCACACACAAGTGTGCTTCATAATTGGTTCCTAGCATCAATCACAGACGTCGTTTTTACGTTTAGCAGCATGGGAAATGCAGTTCTTCTCCGTGCGATGTTGATTAAAAAGTGTTTTTACTAAAACTAGAGTGATTGCATACATACTCGGGGGTTCTACAGGAGCATATGGAACCATTTTACAACCACCAGCCTAGTGGTAAGTGTACATTGAATTGCTACGACTTTGTGGCTGATAATGAAAAACCCTATGGTAAATATGAATGGCCAGCTTGCTTCCGACACCTCACTGCGATGCTCTATTGAGCTTGTAGATCTGCTATTTTTGGTGTAGTAGGGAAAAGGAGCAGAGATAGCCACAGGTCAAGTTTAATAATTAGGCCTATTGAGGTTTTATGTGGTTAAATGTCTAAAATACATATGAACATTAACATAGTATTAGGAAGACAAAAACATGTGTGTGTGCTACTTATTATTACATTCACAGTCACAAGAAAGAAGGTTTGCACTCAAAGCAAAACAAGGTGACTTTCTGATTGTTTTTATTTGAAACCATGCAGCAAAGAAGGTTAGACTTTACACAGGTTACTATAGGGCTGCACAATGCATTTGATAAGTTATAGGCACACCATTGTAGAACCCAGCTCACCATCCATCACACAATACATCAATAAAAATGTATGCTATTACATACGGGCTGTTAAGTATGACATCATTTTGTAGGCAGAGGAGAATTGTGAATCTTTTTACTATTTTTACTATTTACACATTTTTCTTCTCTTTGTTGTTGAAAGGAAAGTGTTAGAATTATACTTTAGTCGTTATTTTTGTCTCGGATCTGTTGAAATAGCGAGGGACAGAAAATGCTCTGGGGGCAGAGTTCTCCTCTGCCTACAAAATGATGTCACGGCTTAAAAGCCCAATAGCATTTGATGATCAAATACATTGCTTTGATAAATGCAATAAATCTTACAAACAGAAATCATATGATGATCAGTTCTACTATCCTACTATAGAATGAGGAAACGACCGTCTGTCTGTCTGTCTGTCTGTCTGTCTGTCTGTCTGTCTTTTTTGATTGATTGAAGAATGTATTAGAAGTTTGCAATAGAAAAAAGTACAGTTTCATGACAGCACAAATCACTGGTACAAGGTCAACTAAAAGGAGATCCTAGAAAGCTCTACGGCTTATTTCCACAGGAACCACACTTTATGTATCTCATATAACATTGAAAGACAGACGGATAGAATAGTACTTTATCTAGGATAACATCAATTTCAGAAGCAGAAAAAGCATAAACATCAAATACAAAGGCAGAAAAAAGGGGGGGTGGGAGCATGGAGGCTTAGTCTATTTACAAGTCACGAGTAGCAGCCGCCTGAAGGTGACTTTTCATACCAATTTTGAAGGAGGCTAGGGATTTGCTCTCCTCTAAGGCTTGCGGAAGGGCGTTCCACATGTTGGTGGCATAGCAGGAGAACAAATTTGAGTGTTAAATCTACGTTAACTTGAACATGATTGGTGGAGCTGCCTCTGGTGTTGTGATCGTGGACATCCTTGACCTTTAAGAAGTAGTGTGTCACGTAGTTACGTGCGCGTCCCGCGTCAAATACGCGTTCATGTCGCGTGATTATGGATCCAACTGGGAAAGATGGATGGAAACGGCATAGAGCGCTCGTTTTCAGTTATTGTCCACGACATTGCAAGCGGCGCGAAGGCCAGCGGTCCTTGGTCCTGCTCTTCGCCCCCGAGCGCCGCAGGCGCGAGTGGCAGCGAAGAGCGGGCCAGGGCCGCGCGGCCGGCGGAGCGCCGCGCGAGTTACGAAGCCGTGGTGAATGCAATCGTTATATTTATGCCCAGGCCGTAAGGCCTGGGCAAGCGCACGATAAACGCCATGATAATTGGGTTTTGGTGCACCTCGCGCGGTCCAAGTGACTACAACGGAGCGCTCCCTACGTCCGGTTCAGCCAATCACAAGCTTCAAAAATGAGTCCGGGGCGTGGTTATCCATCTTTCCCAGTTGGATCCATAATCACGCGTTCATGTCGCCCAGAGACGCATTCACGTCATGTTTCTGGGGTCCTGGGGACGCGCCTCCATTATTAATCCATAATTTACCGCATCGCGGTAAAAGAAAAACATTAGCGATTAGCGAATTAGCGAAAGGCCGCGATGTTCTGCTAAGTAGACTTCCCAAGCAATATGGAGACGTTTAAATTTTTGAAATCCCTTCATAATTAACTACGCAATGATCAAATCAAACCGTGGTGTCTGTCTTTGCTTCCTATTAAACCTGCGGAGAGGAGAGGAGCCAACTGTCTGTCTAACAGCACGTACAAGTTTATTTCCGTTCCAACAGAGTAGGTTCCAACGGAGTAGGCCTACTCCATAGCTACAGGTAGAGAATGTTCTTGTAATCATAATAAATATGTCCTTAAATCCTTGTGCATTGATTAAAAGCTGCCGTTTGTCATAAGCTGAAAGTGAAAGTGATTATGTGCAACGGTGGCTGCTCCTCCTCCGTCCCCTGCATGTGAAGTGAAACTTTTGGTGTGTGTCTTAGGGTGCTTTTTTTTGCCTTGATGAAACTTAAGCAAGGCAGCGACATAATACTTTCTTCCTTGTAAATAATGAGAGGCAGACAATACCATTACTGACATTTTGCTGAATATAAAAACGTTTTATATTGCTAATAAGCAAAGTAAAAGGGAATCTTTTGGAAACTTTATGGGTCTGTAACTCGGTGAACAAATGGAACCAAATGGACCTGTTCCATTTGTAGGCTACTCTAGTTTTTTAACATTTAATATAAATTGGGGTCCCAGTGATATAAATATAATTAAATGGGTGTCTGTAGCCTAGTGTATTTAGAAATCCTAGTTCTAAGTTCAAACATTAGCCAAATTGTAAAATAAATATAAGAAATAGGCAAACATTTTGAAAATAGCCGATCTACAAGCTCACAGCACTCAAACACATTTTATTAAGGACTCATAAAACTTGCATTCTTTGGAAGTATTAAAATTGTAAGATTTGGAATTGTGGTTAATTTCTTTCAGACACATTTCTACGTAACATGAACATAACCATATAATAACCAATTCAAGTTAACTCTTTGCGTGCCAGCGCCCTCTAGGGGCCAAAGAATGCCAGCGCATCTCTCATAGGCGAGCGCTTTAGCTTCCAGGACTTCAGCTTCCAGGACCTGACGTGCTCACGTTCTTGCACGGCATGGAAATGTCCCGGATGAAGATGCTAACAGAATGGCTATTCCCATTTTGTCATCTAAAAGATCATTTTTGGGCGATTTCGCCGTAAATAAACCTTGCGCCGCTTTCCTAAAACACAAAAAAGAGATATAAGCCTTTAAAGATGCGGTCTTTCATTGGATTAGGCGGAGATTGGCGATTGCGTTCGCAAATTACGGCCGGCTGGGACGTTGTTAGCTTTCGGCTAGTAGCTACAAAAATCAAGCCAGGCTTCAGAAGGCCTCTTATCATTTTATTCATGTAATTAAATAAAGCCGGACTACTTCGGGATCGGCACACTCGTGTACTCATCGGAAGCGGCGCCGAACATCGGGTGAACATTGGGGAGCTCAAAAATGTATTTTAAACCATTTTTAATGGAATATATCGTCGGACAGAGTAGAACGGCTAGCTGGCTAGCGGCTAGCGAGCCAGGACCACCCACGACTCTACAAGCAGCTCGGGGTAAGTGAATTAATAAAAAAAAGATTGTATTGGATTGAAATAAAGCCGAACTAGTTCGGGATCGGCACCAGATGAGTTAAATGCTGCACTTTGTCAAAAATGACATGACGCGTTGAATTTTTGTGGGACCCATAAAATATCCCTGGGACTCATCCGAAAGACCCTTCTTGGGTCCCGGGACTCATTACATTAAAAACCTATTAACATCACTGCATGGGTATCTTGGAGGTGTAGTGTATCTTGTACACCAGGCCCATTGCAAGATGCTGTACTCTGTCAGCTACTTTGAGCCACCCTACAATTTCATGGTGATGATCGTTAAGGTGGGCTCGAGGCGGAAGACCAAGCACGACCCTAATTAGTTTGTTCTGCTTCTCAAGAAAAATGTT
Source organism: Nannobrachium achirus (assembly GCF_963921795.1). Lineage (NCBI taxonomy): Eukaryota > Metazoa > Chordata > Actinopteri > Myctophiformes > Myctophidae > Nannobrachium > Nannobrachium achirus. The sequence continues at coordinate 33,756,883 of NC_137831.1, read as the reverse complement.
GGTGTAACTAAGAGATTTGCTATGGAATCTATATTTTATATAGACAGATTGATAAGTAAAAAGAAAAAAAGTTGTGAAGAAGGGGCTGTCATTAGGGGCACTATAGCTTTACACTAGCTCGTTTATATAAACATTGCATTGAAACGTATAACTTTTGTTACTATTCAGATCTAAATGCATGAACTGAAAAATACATACAAATCGTTGTGAATATAGGGTCTGCAGCCGCCCCTGATGAAGAATGAGTCCCTCCCCCCACTAAGCCCCCCCGGAGGACTGTGGCACAACTCTCCAGGGAAAAATTTAGCGAATTATTCATGATTTATTAGCTATTAATTACAGCGTCTCCAAATTCTAATTCTCTAAGTCATGAGACTGCGTCTGATTGGTTGATTGAAGACTTTATTAGAAGTTTGCATAGGAAAAGGTACAGTTTCATGACAGTACAGTTCACTGGTACAAGGTCTACCAAAAGGAGATCCTAGAAAAGGAAATCTGTGTAGTCCACTACACTACTCTTGTGTTCTTGTCTGTCATCTCCAGTGCATATCATGATTTCGTATATGCCGGTGTCTGGGGGCGGGGGGATTGTGCATTTGGGTACAGCCGGCGGGTTGGAGCTACAGAGTGAGGCAGTGCGTACCACATGTTTGCGGGGTGGTGGTGGTGGGGGGGAGTTGCGTATCGCCCCGGGGGAGAAGGCACATACCTGGCGGTTGCGGGGTTTGGGGGACACCGCCGGCACCCGTGCGGGGGGTGTCCCAGACAGCAACGCAGTTGCGGAGGCCAAGGGGGGAAAACGTGTGTGCGTACACAAAGGGGTGGGGGGGGGAGGATGGAAATCTGTAGGGAAAACAAGACGGTAAGCATTAAAAACAGTTGAACCTTTGAAACAGAAGTCAGCACTAAAAATATATATATACTGTACAGTATATCGACCCATTGGCAGCTAATTAATTGTGACTTTTGCCACTGTTGAGTAGCCTATGATGACTGGTGGACTAATAAAGTCACAGAAAATGTTCATCTCACCTCTGTCGGATATCTGTGGCCAAGTTGTCTTTAGGATGTCTTCTAGTTTGTCTCTTAGACCAGACACAGCATCACTCACATCTGTGAAGGACGTCAGAGGACGCAGAGCAATACTGGGCACGACTGGAGATGCAGTGGACATAGAGAGAATCCTGAAGCTCTGGAGAGAGACAAGCAGAGAGACACGTAGATCAGTCCAGACAGGATGGAAGAGATCAATAGATTAATACATTGATCAAAAGGTTGTCCGTGTTGCTCAGCCTGTTAATACTCGGAATGGAGCTCGTTAATTTGTATCGATAATGAGCACCTTATCGATCCTGCTTATTGAACCAGGCTTTTATCGAGCCTATACTATTGAGCGTTTTCTAATATATTTTTTTAATTGCCCAGTTGTGACTGTGAGTTTGTGGCTGACTCCCATCTTATGAAAATGACAATTGATAACAGTAAAAAAAAATAGCATTAAATATCATTAAAACAACACATTCATTAATGTGCAATAAGTGCTAAATGGCTTTATATTATGGATAGTATTGTAATAATTTCTTGATCAGCTCTTATCTTGATTGTTTAAACATGACGTCATGGGCCGCTATGCTCAATAACAAGGCTTGATAAGCCCAAAGCGTATTGATACAGGGTACTCAATACATTTGTTATCGAGTTTGTAAAAGGCTCAGGTTTTAAGCTCCATCCCTAGTTAATACATACAGGAACAGGAACTTAACCTAATGTCAGTCAGTGTCTTGGGACATATTACACGAGCACATGTCATCTGCAATTGTGCTATAGAAAGAAATATGAGTCAAATTCTCTAGATTTTTTTGATGCTCCACTGAATTTGACATTCAAAGAGTTTGACAGTGTTTTTAGAAATTGGGAAACAACCTTTTATTCACTATTCACACATGAGATAAATCTGTCCTATTATAATTGACCGTCCTTTTGTAAACACAGTTTTTTCTATTCTGATTCTTTTGTGTGTTTGTGTGTTTTAATGATTATGTTGAACCTGAATGAAATGGATGTCATCAGCACTGGACAGCTCCTCCAGTTCAGCATTTCTCCACTCCAGCTGGGCGATCTGCTCCTCCAGACTCCTCTGGCGTCTCTCAGCATGAACCACTGCAGTCTTCTCCTGGTCCCTGATCAGCTCTTTAACCTTACTGCGCGTTCTCTCAACTGAGGAGATCATCTCACTGAAGATCTTGTCAGTGGCAGCCACTGCCACTTCTGCAGAACTCTAGTTGTCATCAACACAATTACACATACACATGCATACACGCAAATGCACACGCACGCATGCACACAGACAGATATACTGTCAATACCAGTAAGACTCCCTAATCGGGAGATAAGCGAACGTAGGTCACTTATCTCCACAAATAGGGCAAAAATGTGTTTTGCCAAAATCTTCCTGATCCATGTTGATGACATGAGTGTAGACATACTGTGTACCGATTTGCGTGATTTTAGGGCAAAAATTGTAGGAGCAGTGTCCAAAAATGTGTTTTGCAAGAATCGGCCTCATGGTGGCGCTAGAAGAGGGCCATGTGAGAAATGAGGGGTGGGGTCTCCGCGCCGGCAAGGCGGACGAATAGGTACCGGCCCCGGCTGTCCCGGTCGCTCCTAGCCGGAGTTACGGCATTTTATGTGAGCTGCAGTGTAGGGGGTCCTCCACTGGGGGCGCCACCACTTTTGCATCCGTTCTGGAGCACCAGGAGTGGGTGGTCCCCGGGAATTCCCCGTGAGCAGCCCCGTTGGGGTGGTCATTTGGTCAGTTTAGCACATTTGGTCATTTTTTACATCTGGGGGTCCCCCAGGGACCTGGGGGTCCCTGGAGCTCCGGGGGTCCTTGGAGGTTGTAGTTTGGCAGGTAAGGAACACACAAATATACAAATACAAATAATTGATTTTGATTACCTTAGTAATTATTTCTATAACACTTCACTATCACCAGTAAGACTCCCTAATCGGGAGATAAGCGACCGTAGGTCACATGTACACACAAAGAGGGCTGTAACTGCCATTGGTTCCTAGTTGTGTGGGCAATGTGTAGACATACTGTGTACCGATGTGCGTGATTTTAGGGCAAAATCTGTAGGAGCAGTGTCCAAAAATGTGTTTTGCAAGAATCGGCCTCATGGTGGCGCTAGAAGAGGGCCATGTGAGAAATGAGGGGTGGGGTCTCCGCGTTGCCTTGGCGGACGAATAGGTACCGGCCCCGGCTCTCCCGGACGCTCCTAGCCCGAGTTACGGCATTTTATGTGAGCTGCAGTGGAGGGGGTCCTCCACTGGGGGCGCCACCACTTTGGCATCCGTTCTGGAGCACCAGGAGTCGGTGGTCCCCGGGAATTCCCCGTGAGCAGCCATGTTGGAGTGGTCATTTTTGCACATTTGGTCTTTTTTTACATCTGGGGGTCCCCCAGGGACCTGGGGGTCCCTGGATTTCCGGTAGTTTGGCAGCCAAGGAGCGTGTGTGCAAAATTTGGCATGGATCGGGGCAACGGTTGCGGAGATATGAGCAGGGCAATAGTGTGACGTGTGAGGTGTGACAGACAGACGGACAGACTGACTGACTGACTGACTGACTGACTGACTGACGGACTCACTCACAGTTTGTGCAGGTTTTGATAGTAAGTGCGACCTACGGTCGCAAAAACCTCCACTGGCTGTTAGTCTGTCATCAGTCTGTCTGTCACACGTCACACTTTTGCCCTACTCATATCTCATATCTCCCTATCCATGCCAAACTTTGCACACACACTCCTTGGCTGCCAAACCACAACCTCCACCCCTCATTTCTCACATGGCCCTCTTCTAGCGCCACCATGAGGCAGATTCTTGCAAAACACATATTTGGACACTGCTCCTACAGATTTTGCCCTAAAATCATGCAAAGCGGTACACAGTATCTCTAAAGTCAGATCATGTCATCAACATGGATCTGTCCCATTTTCCATATTCCCTCCTGACTGGCTACCATTGCCTTCTAAAGTTTGTGTATGCGACCTGACGGTCGCATATCTCTTTAGGGAGATTTAGGGAGTCTTACCGGTTTTCAATCTCTAGTTTAAACTAAAGTATTTTTTAAATCATCATATGGTCCCATTAATTTTAACGTGATGACCTGCCCTCAATGCGGTTGCAGCCAATAGCAGTCGTTTCCGGTAGCATTTCGGGACCAGAAGTTCAAAGATGTCGGATTTCAATTCGCAGAAAAAGTGGCTTCAAAACAGTCTGCAAAAGCCAATGGGGCTAGCTGTGTCCATATTATTTTACAGTCTTTGTGTAGACTAGAGAAAGAGTGGTGATTTATCAGATAATCTCAGGTTTTGGTAGGCTATGACTTGTGAGAACTTTGTGGGGACAAAACTCAGTCTCTAGCCAAAGCTATGGCATGATAGTGTATGTTGGATATTTTTACAGTGTTTCTGGGTACTTTACTGCTTCTCCATCCACAGTAAATAACATTATGTCAGGAACTATTGACATGGTTTCAGCATCTTCAGGGTCACTATGGACTGGCTCAGGTCTTTCAGTTCCTTCATGAACTCACCTTCAGAGTCTCTATGGACGGTCTGAGGTCTTCCAGTTCGTTCTTTCTCTCTTGGAGCTTCTGCTGGACTTTCTGCTGACTCTTCACCACCTGTTTCTGCAAGGAATCAATGTAGGAAGAGAGAGTTTGACTTCCTTCCACGCATTATCTGACGTCAACAAACTAAGTTGGTTAAAGAAAAGAAAGAAACAAATCTAATTTACATCACATCATTCTCTTTGGTTTTTCATTGGGTACAAAATGCCTATACTTCAACCTATATGACTTGATGGCTCTGCAGGAGTCTAGCCAACTCATTTATGAGAGTCTGTGGTCTCTCTGTCTGTGTGTTTGTCCAGATCTCACAAACCGCTGGGCCAATCACAACCAAATTCCTTGTTCACACTGCTAGTAGGCTAACTTACTAACAACACTAATTTATTTCACATTTATTTCATAATGCAAAAAACATAAGTAGACAACTGACTTCAGAGGCTGGCCACATGTAGTCTGAGATCCACATTATCCACATGTTTCCGTGTGGATCATTAGAATTAATATTAATATATAGTAGCCATAAATATAGGCTCTAGATGTAGGTAGTAGTTGAGCTCAGACTTATTATTATCATCAGACAGTAGACAGTAGCAAGTATTATGGTTAATATTATTGGGGCATTCATGGCTCCTGGTACCTGATCATGATGTGCAGAAGAACATGTAACATTTTCACTTTCACTTTAACTTTTTCACTGCCAGATTATTTATTTATTTATTGGGTCTGGTGCCATCAAAAAGCGGCTTACCTTTGCGACGTTATAGTAGATAGATAAGTGCCTGGTCTGCACTTTCGCAGACCAGGCAGCAGAGGGCGGCGTCATGCAAGAATTAATGTGAATTTGGCCGGTCTCGCTTGCCATACATTGAGAGCACTCTCTGGCCACAGAGACTCAGGGCCAGAGAAAATCAACACGGAAGAGAATTGGTCTCCGTTGATGTTAACGCATAATGGATTTTTAAGACCATCACTGCGGACGATGTGATTACAGTACACGGCGGCGCGACCCCTCATCAGCTTAAGGACATCCACAAGGTAAACGAACGAACGGCCGTATTGGCGCGGCGCGACCTCGAGAATTGGGGCGAACGGGAACGTCCAAAGCAGTATAAGAGTTAAGTGCATTTTTGGGTTGACACAATGCCACACATCTTCCCTTCCAATGTCATTGCCTACACAGCCCTGAGTATTGGCCACCTGGCAGAGTTCTGCGTTGCGCTCCTTTCTCGTCTTTGGTTTGAATTAATTTACCCCCAAAAACCACCACCTAATTTCTGCTTTGAATTAATGTGTTGATGATTATTTTTATACTGTAGGCCTATGATTATTAATTATTTTACTTCCACTTTGATCTTTCAGATACATTTCCAACTGTGATTGTGGTCCTACCTGTTTGTCAGTCCTCTCTACCAGAGCTGACACAGTGTCATGTCCTTTATGGTGATCCATGGCACACAGAAGGCAGATACACTGCTGGTCTGTGCGGCAGTACACCTTCTTTGGCTCATTATGACTGGAACACATGTCCTGCAGTTGGGCAGTGGCTCGAACCAGTTTGGCCTCAGCAGCAGAAGACTGGCCTCCTGTACGTCTCAGATTCTCCACAACCTGGAAGTAATAATCAGTAAAGTTACTCACTGACGACAACACGACAGCAACAGCAACAACAACAACCGGAAAACTATATTATAGAATGAGCTAGAATCTGATGGAAACCACAATGGAAAAAAACCTTTTTGTGTTATCCTTTTAGCACCATTGTATAATCGTCAACGTACCACTGTACCATTTGCAAACAGTTAATAATTACTCCCCCCCCCCACTCCTCCTGTATTGCAGAGGCATCTATCTGCGTTTATTTATTTTTCTTTGTTGTGACTCGACACTAGTCACTTCTTTTTTTGCACATACTTTTGGACACTTTTTTGGCTCTGCACTTTCTTTTATTTAGGCTAAGCATTATTATTATTGTCTTGGTGCAAACACTTATGCATACTGTATATAGGCCCCATGTGTATATTTTTTGTGTTGCACTACGTTGAGAAGTAGTTCCTAATGTTTGAATGAATGGACCATTGTAAGTTCTTTGAGTTTGCATTATGCTTAGAAAAGTCCCTTAAAATTGCAATCCTTTATAGAAACGTTAGTACTACTTTTTTTGTTGTTGTGTTGTGTTCTGTCTCGACACTTAATGTATATCCTATATATATATATATATATATATATATATATACATATATATTTTAACTTAATTGCTCTATATGGTTGATTCTCCTGTATTGTTGATTCTTCTTGTTTGTTTTTGTTGCTCGGCTGTACACAACAGTCCTTTTCTTTTTTTCTTACTGTCCTGTAGCCTGGGCTGGCTTCCAATTTCGGGCTTTTGATCCGGTCGGGAGCGGAAGGGCTCCTACGTTTTTCTGTAGTCCAAAACGGACTACACTTTGGCCGGAAACAACGACCGGAAACAGTTTTAACCAGGTTTTAACCCGTACTTGCGCATGCGCTAACTACTTGTGCATGCGCTAACTGGGTTGAAACTGTTTCCGGTCGTTGTTTCCGGCCAAAGTGTAGTCCGTTTTGGACTACAGAAAAACGTAGGAGCTCTTCCGCTCCCGACCGGATCAAACGGCCCGTTTAGTAAACGAAGACCAGGCTTTCCCCCAGCGGAGAGCCTGGTGATGCGAGGTTAACTGTCCTGTAACCTTAAACTGCTGTGCCTTCTGGGTAACTTAATTTCCCCCTTGGGATAATAAAGGTATCTATCTATCTATCTATCTATCTATCTATCTATCTATAATAAAGTATTCAATAAACCAAACAGTCAGATATTGGTTATTTAGATTGGTCCATCAGTTTTGAAAATGAAGCTAAGTGTAAAAAATTGCTCAGCCTGGGAAAACCCCCTCTGACTCTAAAATACTATTCAACGTCTAGATTTCAATCCCAGGACATGATATAAAATTATGAACAGACCTTTCTAAACGATATGGAACATAAACATAAAGAAATCCCATAAAAAGGGTCTGGAGAATATAAACTAATAAACTAAACTAGCTCTGGTCCATAATATCCAAATGTCATACTTACATGCTGATTTAGGCTCTGAGACATTTAGGCAAAGGGTTGCCTGTTATTTCTGGATTGTGGCTTTGGCATTGAAGGATTTTGGACAGAACATACACAAATCTTGTGATTTTATTTTTTGTTCCCTGGATTTGGCTGACTCATTCTCAATCAGATCTAGTCACATATGATCAGTAAAGCAATATTAGTAAGAATCCTGCACTCACTTGAGCCAGTATGTTGTTCTTCCTCAGTACAGGTCTTGGACTGAAGGTCTCTCTGCACTGGGGGCAGCTGTAGACTCTCCTGTCATCATGTTGGTCCCAGCAACCCTCAATACAGCTTCTACAGTAACTGTGTCCACAGGGTAGAGTCACTGGTTCCGTCAGAAGGTCCAGGCAGATAGAACAGCTGAACTGCTCCTGGTCCAGGTAAACTCCTTGCTCACACACTGACAGAGAAAAAAGGTTTTACTGAGCACCACTCACACACACTGAGAGAGAAAAAAGGTTTTACTGAGCACCACTGTCACACTGAAAGAGAAAATATGGGTGAAGACATGAAGATAAAATGGGCGGAGAATTCCTGGTTATATTCAGGAGGTGTGGCTGGAAAGATGAAGTGAACAGGAGCCATTTTTCTCTGACATTGAGTTTTGATATCAATGCCTTAAAGTGCATTCCGTTTAGATTAAATAAATGCCATAGTGATTATCAAAAGGATGATGTACCTATAAGGAGCAATTTACGTCTTTTTTACCACCCACTTTTTGTCAACACAAATAATGGCAGTGAATGAAAAAGTAGGCTGAGATCTACTAAAACAGGGGTGTCGAATTGGTTGCTCATGGGCCATTATGTGGCCAGCGAAGCAGTACAATACACACAATGAAGTGATGTCACACAAGGTGTGCGCCCCTCTACTGTCCACACACACCATCATATCATCTATTGTCTATGTAGGTAAAAAAAAGAAAAAACGCATGACTTCACTCAACATCATGCACAATCTGTGCTTATTTTGAAGTATACTGTTGAAATTTGGATTGTTTAAAGGAGGGTGTGTTTCAGTCAGCGGTTGGATTAACACTTTGTTGACTTACAGGTGTTTAAAGTGCTCTGGCACACACAGCCTATACATACGAACGCAGTCTCCAACCACGTCATTCAGTCAGAGCAAACCACTAGACTTGAGTGTTTATAAAATGATTAGGCTAATTCATTGAGATTATTTTTCAGGAGGCTATTTGCCAATCCGCACTATGGTGGGGATCTGGAGAAATAAATATGAAGGGACTGAAAGAGCAAAAAGACCCCTTCATTCTCCAGGCAGCAGTTATTAACTGTATTCACTCTACCTATAGTTTTAATGTACTGCATGGGCTGCGCACCAGACCCATTGACCAGACTTCACTTAATGAAGAAAGGTTTATCTGTCCATCTTATTCAAGCTGTCCGACAGCTCTGACACTTCATGCATGACTCACCAATGGAATGAGGTGTAGCAGCATTCTATTGTTACCTGCATTTTATTGGATCAATAAAGTCAATCAATGTACCAGTTTACTTACCTGCTCAAACATTACGGAAAATGCAGTAGGCTACAGCTCTCCTCAAAGCCACATTTTAAACAGCTGATTTTAAAAGCAATGAAATAAAACTCCAGCAAGCAAAACGACAGACATATTACACACCTGGAGGGGGTGAAATACACTCCACAAATGCTTGTTTAACGGAAGTATTTTTAGATGGTTCTTGAAAATGTCCGCAGAGGCTGCAGCTCTCAGGACCTGTTAAAGGACATTCTACTATGCATGTGTACTGTAAAGTAAAGGAATACTGCACACACACACGCACGCACACACGTACGTACGCACGCACGCACAAACTCATCCTGGTATAGGGGACCTATTTGCTACAAAGAGCCTGTGAACTGGGGACGCCCGCTGTCTATAGCCGTCCAGGCACATACCACATAGGCTCTGAAGCAGGGGTCTTCAATGTTTTCAGGTCAAGGACCCCTTAGTTGAGAGAGATATGAAGCAGGGACCCCCACAACCTGTTCATAGATTCCATATAGTTTCATTGTTTGACAGCACAATCATCAGTGTATTTTGGATTCATGACAATATGTGTTTTAAAATATTTAACCACTTGAACCATCAATACTTAATAAACTTGACCTTTCACTCTGTACTTAGTCTGCTTTTTTTCCCCTATACAGCAAAGCTCTTTGCCAAAAATAGCCGATCTACGAGCTATTAGATCTTGTAGATCGGCTATTTTTGGCTAAAGTTCTCAGAATATGGATGTTAGGGTTCAAGTGGTTAATATAAAAAAGGAGAAAAAAAGTTTCTATCACTCAAAGATTTGGAGGACCCCCTGTAGTAACTCTGGGGGTCCCGGACCCCCTGTTGAAGACCCCTGCTCTGAAGGCTGACAGGCCTGTAGGCCTTTGCTGCATGTCACTCCCCGTCTCTCTCTCTCTCTCTCTCTCTCTCTCTCTCTCTCTCTCTCCCTGTTTCCTAACTAGTGTACTATCAAGACGGGTTTCTGGTCCACGTTACACTGATAAGAGATAGATGCATGCGCAGGGTCGGTACCAAAATTAGCCAATGAAACTAGCGCTCCCAAAGCAACAGGTTTGGGGATTGGACGGAATTGATTACATGATACAGTCAGCTGTGCATTTAGTCTCAATGTGCATTTAGTCTCAATGTTTGTAAACAAGAAACCCGTCTATAAAGGCAAAAAGGCCCACAAATATCTTAAAGGACAACTTATTTTTTTTACAACAAGGGTTGATATTTTAGATAGTCACTAGAGAAAAGAAAAGATGGGTGTTAATATGTTTTCACTTACTTCTTTCTATCGTTTGTGATTTTAACGATTTTGATTTGCATGCATGCCCCCAGGTTGGGAGTGTCGTTAATTTTGTCCAAAGCTTCTTCAGTCGTGCAGGGAAAAGATGAGTCGAGAAGTGGCTTGTTGTAAGCTGTCAACAAACTTTATTCACTTCACAGGAATATTCAGAATATGAGCATAGCTTCGCCTCTTGCATCTGGATCGGAACCTAAACCTGAGTGGCTAGAGCCAGGTTTCTGAACCCCGAACTCTGGTCCTGCAGCCACTTAAATATTCAACACTTCAAAGCCCTTGAATAGGGGTGGGGCTTTGCCCACATGGCTTCTGGCAATAGATGGGCGGGGCTGCAGTCAGTACAGAATTAATGCAGGTCATACAATATGTTCCAAACACAAAGTTACAAGATGACAAATCATTCTACAATCAATAATTCACTCATAACTCAAACAATCATACTCATACAGCCAACTCCTGTTGAAAATGGTTAAGCAGAAGTTACTTTTTCCTCAGAGATCAATAAGTAAAACTTCTCTCTCTGAGCGGGGAGAAAATCAGAGAATTCCCTCCCAGGAACACTTGAGAAGCTTTCGTGTCCTACATTGGTCAATCATGAATATATGTTTCTGCTTGCCACCAATATAGAAACATATTATCCATCACTAACTTCTTACAGCGTCAATCCCGGCTCCTCTGAGTCGGTTTCCCCGGGGTGGGGGTCAGCCATTGTAACCAAATGGTCAACTGATTGGCCCTGCTATCTTTACGCATGTTAATTCAGCTGCTGGGGAAGGGCCAGAAATCACACAGGTCTGTTGTTTGTGATCTGTTCAACAGTTGAGCTATGCATGAATTCTCATGTTTTCCACCATCCGTATTGTGGAAAAACAGTTGCAGACCTACAGTATTACATCAGATTTGATTTAAACCACTATAGCATTCATTGAGCTTGTAGATCTGCTATGTTTTGTGTAGTGGGGAAAAAGAGCAGAGCTATAGCCACAGGTCAAGATTAATAATTAGGCCTATTGAGGTTTTAAGTGTTTAAATGTCTGAAGATACACATGAATCCATCCATATTATTAGGAAGACAAAAAAATGTGTGTGTGTGTGTGTGTGTGTGTGTGTGTGTGTGTGTGTGTGTGTGTGTGTGTGTGTGTGTGTGTGTGTGTGTGTGTGTGTGTGTGTGTGTGTGTCTGTGCTATTATTACATTCACAGTCACAAGAAAGAAGGTTTGCACTCAAACATGGTGACTTTCTGATTGTTTTTATTTGAAACCATGCAGCAAAGCAGGTAGACTTTACACAGGTTACTGAACTGGGATAACTTGATAAGCACACCATTGTACAACCCATCTCACCATCCATCACAATACATCAATACAAGTGTAACCAGGCCTACCTGTTGATCCTGCCAGTAGCATATGCTTGTCTCAAAGATTAAGCCATGCATGTCTAAGTACAAGCGGCTTGTACAGTGAAACTGCGAAAGGCTCATTAAATCAGTTAGTTTTGCTTCATCCCTGTGGTGGAGAGGAGAGGTGGGGCGGGGGGAGATGAGATAGGGGGGGCTCTGTTGGAGGCATGGATACTCAGTCGAACACCTTGGAGTAGCAGCTCTCGCAGTGGACTTTACCGCCGTGCAGAAACATGTTGTACATCAGGTCTCCCATAGGTCTGCTACACACGCCACACTGGAAGCAGCCAGGGTGACAGCTGATGTTTAGGTGATCGATGGTGATCTTGGCATCGTTGCCCACTAGTTCTCCACAGTACGTGCAGGGCCCAGGGGACGACTCAGAGACACTGGAGTAGTTGGAAGGTCTGCTGTAGGAGGAGCTCGATGTCAGATATTCAGATCCGCATCCATCCTGGTATCTGGCGAGATCTTTGAAATTGTAAAAAAAAGAAAGAAAAAAAGGAGAATAACAGCCTCTGTTGAATTTCCTGTTAATACTGCCATTCCGCTAAATATTTAGGTACTGTAGGTCAGTGAGAACATACGAAGGCATGGTGGATGGGTGGAATGTAGCCTAAATGTAAATGTGCTTTGATGAAATGCAATAAATCAATACATTTTGCAAACATAAATCATATGATGATCAGTTCTACTATTATCCTACTATAGAATGGCGAAACGTCCGTCCGTCCGTCCGTCCGTCCGTCCGTCCGTCCGTCCGTATGTCCGTCCGTATGTCTGTATGTATGTATGAATGATCTGGCCATTGACATAGGAAGAGAGTAATTTAAAATATCCCCAAATGTTGAACCCCAGCACCCATATTATGGGGGGAACATTAGCCAAAAATAGCCAATCTACAAGCTCACAACGTCAGCTTAAACCAACTGTTTCAAAAGGACAATGTTTCACAAGAACAATGTTGGTGGAACAAAGAGATTTGCTATGGATCTATATTGTATCACAGATGGATAAGTAAAAAGAAAAAGTTGGGAAGAAGGGGCTGTCATTGAGGGGCACTATAGCTTTACACTAGCTCGTTTACATAAACATTGCATTGAAACGTATACCTTTTCTTACTATTGAGCTCTCTAAATGCATGAACTCAAAAATAAATAGTTTTATTGAAATTTATTGAAAAAACCTCCGGCACAGGATACCTCCTCTACGCCAGACTCAAACATTAAAAAAGATTCGACATGTTTTAACAATAAAATACATCATCCCCAACATATAGCCTATAAACCCACATACAATCACACAATACTTAAAATACATAAAATACATACATCACATCACAAGCCAGCTCTAGAATATAATTATACACAAAATCTTTTGTTGACCAAAATGTGTCAAGTCCATTTTTAAATGTATTAATTGTAGGAGCCTGGACCACTTCCTCTGGAAGTTTATTCCATAATCTCACAGCTCTAAGTGTAAAGAAGTTCTTTCTCTTTTCAGAGTGACAATTTAGAGGTAACAATTTTAAAGAATTCCCTCTCAGGTCGTACCTGTTGTCCCAGAAGTGGACAACAATCATATCTCCTCTGTGTCTCCTGTATACTAACGTTGGTAACTGTAGACGTCTTAGCCTTTGTTCATATGACATTTCTTTCAAACCTGGAATTAATTTAGTAGCCCATCTCTGAACCTTCTCAATTTTCTCTATATATTTGATTTTATAAGGACACCAGACTGAACTTGCAAATTCCAGGTGAGATCTCACTAAGGACTTGTATAGTGGTATAAATAGTTATTTGCGTACATTTATGAAAGTTCTTCTAATTATTGCCAACATCGGAGATGTGTGTTTGAAATTATAGTGAATTGTCAACCACAACTCCTATATCCTTTTCTTCCTCTACTTGATGAATCATCAAATCTCCAACTGTATATTTAGCCAGATTGGCACTTGTTTTCCCAAAGTGTAATTGTTTACATTGGTCTGGACTCTGGATTTAATTTCAGTAGCCATCTATCACACCAATCGCTAGTACTCTGGAGACCTTGAAGTTGAGCTACATCTGTGTCCTTATTAATAATTCTATTAATAATAGAATTATATAATTCCTAATACAGATCCCTGTGGGACTCCTGATTAATAATTCTAATAATAATAGAATTATATAATTCCTAATACAGATCCCTGTGGGACTCCTGATGTCACTGACTTCCAAATTGAAGTGGCTCCATTAACCACTGTATACAAATCGTTGTGAATTTAGGGTCTGCAGCTGATGAAGAATGAGTCCCCCGCCCCCCTGTCTGTCTGTCTGTGTTTAGCACACATTGCTGTGGTGAAAATGATATTTAAAAAGGCTTTAATACAGCTTCATATAGGCTTTATGTTCCCCACCAGCTGTATGTGCTGTTCTTGTATGCTGCACCTTTGCATGTAGCACCATATATAGGTCTATTTCTGATGGTTTTACTGATGTTATCCCTTTGCATGTAGCACCATCTACAGGCCATTATGGAACACTGCAGGGATACCACCAGTGTGGTTATCACAGGTTAACTGCCACTGCTGTAGGCTACCTACCTACCTGCTAACTATTACAATTTACAATTTGGCAGATGCTCTTAATCCAGAGACTTACAATAAGCAAGGTAATACCTCAATACATCAACATCAATACATCAAATGCATGGAAATACCGTAGTAATCTAAGAAAAAAAAACACTTAAAATGAAAACATAAAAATAAAAACATATAAAAAGGAACTATCAGCACTTAGCAGAGTGAGTGTGTCAGCTCTTACAATTAAATAACACCAGTTACTGCATTGCACTTATGATTGAATATTGATCAAATTGAAGTTCAACAGTTGAACCATGCATGAATTCACAGACATGTTTGAAAAACGGTCGCAGACCTACAGTATTACTGTACATCACATTTTATTTAAACCACTAGCATTCATTGAGCGTGCAGATCTGCTATTTTTGGTGTAGTGGGAAAAAGAGCAGAGCTATGGCCAAGTTTAATAATTAGGCCTATTGAGGTTTTAAGTGGTTAAATGTCTGAAAATACAGATGAACATGAAACCATCCATATTATTAGGAAGACAAAAAAAGATGTGTGTGTGTGTGTGTGTGTGTGTGTGTGTGTGTGTGTGTGTGTGTGTGTGTGTGTGTGTGTGTGTGTGTGTGTGTGTGCTACTTATTACATTCACAGTCACAAGAAAGAAGGTTTGCACTCAGCAAAAACAAGGTGACTTTCTGATTGTTTTTATTTACAAACCATGCAGCAAAGCAGGTAGACTTTACACAGGTTACTATAGGTCTGCACAAAGCATTTGATAAGCACACCATTGTACAACCCGTCTCACCATCCATCACACAATCAATAAAAATGTATGCTATTACAGTATAGCATTTGATCAAATACATTGCTTTGATAAATGCAATAAATCTTACAAACAGAAATCATATGATGATCAGTTCTACTATTATCCTACTATAGAATGAGGAAACCTCATTCCTGCCTGCCTGTCTGTCTGTCTGTCTGTCTGTCTGTCTGTCTGTCTGTCTGTCTGTCTGTCTGTCTGTCTGTCTGTCTGTCTGTCTGTCTGTCTGTCTGTCTGTCTGTCTGACTGACTGACTGACTGACTGACTGATCTGGCCATTGGCATAGGAAGATTGTAATTAAATATTTCCCAGATTGTAGAACCCCAGCACCCATATTATGGGGGGAACATTAGCCAAAAATAGCCAATTTACAAGCTCACAACGTCAGCTTACAACAACTGCTTCACAAGAAAATGTTGGTGTAACAAAGAAATTTGCTATGGAATCTATATTGTATATACACAGATTGATAAGTAAAAAGAAAAAGTTGGGAAGAAGGGGCTGTCATTGGGGGCACTATAGCTTTACACTAGCTCGTTTACATAAACATTGCATTGAAATGAATAACTTTTCTTAATATCCAGCTCTAAATGCATGAACTGAAAAATAAATACAAATCGTTATGAATATAGGGTCTGCAGCCGCCCCTGATGAAGAATGAGTCCCTCCCCCCCACTAAGCCCCCCTGGCGGACTGTGGCACAACTCTCCAGGGAAAAAAGTTGCTATTAATTACAGCGTCTCCAAATTATCTATACTTCATAAGTCTCTGTGTAGTCCACAACACTACGCTTGTGTCCTGGGCTGTCATCTCCGGTGCATATCGGTGCAAGGTGCGTTTCGTATATGCCGGTGGATGGGGGCGGGGGGATTGAGCGTCTCGGTAGGGGCGGCGGGTGGAAGCTGCGTACGCAGAGTGAGGAGGTGCGTACCACACGTTTGCGGGGTGGTGGTGGTGGTGGGGTGTTGAGTATCGCCCCAGGGGGTGGGGGTTGGGGGCAATTGGGTATTGGCCCGGTGGGTGAGGGAGGAGGTGCGTACCACACGGTTGTGGCGGGATGGGGGGTGGGAGGAGGTGCGTCTGCGTACGCCCCGGCGGAGAAAGCGCGTACGTGGCGGTTGCGGGGGTTGGGGGACACCGCCGGCACCCGTGCGGGGGGTGTCCCAGACGGCAACGCAGTTGCGGGGGCCGAGGGGGGATAACGTGTGTGCGTACACACAGGGGTGGGGGGGAGAGGATGGAAATCTGTTGGGAAAACAAGACGGTAAGCATTAAAAACATCATTCACTGAGTGACAAGGGATCCATCATCAGCATCACCATCAACCTTTGTTTGACCAAACAAATTCATGAAATGTGAGCTTGTAGATCAGCTATTTTTTGCTATTCTTGAAATGAAGCCGATCTACAAGTTCAACAATGCATCATGATGCAACACTGTGAGCTTGTATTTTTGAAGTACTAGATTTTCACTTAGAAAGCCAATCAAAACTCACACTTCATCATGGTCATGGTTTTCATTTGTTTTGGTGAGATAGTCTTTAGCAATCTATAAGAAAATTATGTGTTTATTCATAAACCATAACTATAAATAAACCATTAAAATATACCGTATTCAATTAAATATTTAGTTCTTGTTGTCTAAGCCATACAATAATGTTTCTGGGCTATGTAGTGTCAATGTCAAATTTGATCAAACGATGACATGACACTTATTATGCATAAATAATCTGAATGTCAATCAATGTCGAGATTGACAAGGTGAGCATTGAGCATGTTTGCAAGTGGAGCGATAATGCTAGTATAACAACTGTAGCACAGCTGGATTTGCTACACTCCGATATTGGGTTGTGCTTGCTTACGTGAGCATTGAGCAATGCTGGCTATTCTAAGACTACAGTCCACGCATCACAGCATGAGGATTCTGCACAGGACAAGGCTCTTTGAATGCCGTTCAACATGTTTTTCTTGTTCCCATAACATCTACCAGTAAGACTCCCTAATCGGGAGATAAGCGACCGTAGGTCGCTTATCGCCACAAATAGGGCAAAAATGTGTTTTTCCAAATTCTTCCTGATCCATGTTGATGACATGAGTGTAGACATGCTGTGTTGTGATTTTCGTGATTTTAGGGCAAAATCTGTAGGAGCAGTGTCCAAAAATGTGTTTTTAAAAATCGGCCTGAAGGTGGCGCTATATGGGACAGATTCATGTTGATGGGATGAGTGTAGACATACTGTGTAGCGATTTGCGTGATTTTAGGGCAAAAACTGTAGGAGCAGTGTCCAAAAATGTGTTTTAAAAATCGTCCTGAAGGTGGCGCTAGAAGAGGGCCATGTGAGAAATGAGGGGTGGGGTCTCCGCGTTGCCTTGGTGGACGAATAGGTACCGGCCCCGGCTCTCCCGACTCCCGGACGCTCCTAGCCCGAGTTATGGCATTTTATGTGAGCTGCAGTGGAGGGGGTCCTCCACTGGGGGCGCCACCACTTTTGCATCCGTTCTGGAGCACCAGGAGTGGGTGGTCCCCAGGAATTCCCCGTGAGCAGCCCCGTTGGGGTGGTCATTTTTGCACATTTGGTAATTTTTTACACCTGGGGGTCCCCCAGGGACCTGGAGCTCCGGGGGTCCTTGGAGGTTGTAGTTTGGCAGGTAAGGAGTGTGTGTGCAAAATTTGGCATGGATGGGGGCAACGGTTGTGGAGATATGAGCAGGGCAAAAGTGTGACGTGTGACAGACGGACGGACAGCCCGGCGTGTGACGTGTGACAGACGGACGGACAGCCCGTGGAGGTTTTGATAGTAAATGCTCCCTACGGTCGCAATAATTATTGACCTTGATATATTTATGTTACTGTGTGTCAGAGCACTATCCAAGATGCTGAATTCTGACCTCTCTGACTTCTCTGCCAATACAAAAGCCTACTGTAAGGAAGTCATTCAAATTTGACAAACATCATGATCCAACACAATGGGCAAATATAAGTAAGCCTAATGGTTAGCACACACACACGTGTGCTTCATAATTGGTTACTAGCATAGCACTGAGAATGTCGGGGCTCATCATAATAACCTGCACTGGGGCGCGCCGTAACTAAATTAGGCCACTGAATGTATTGTACTTAAGTTGAACCTTTGAGACAAAAGTCAGCACTAAAAATATACTGTACAGTATATCGACCCATTGGCAGCTAATTAATTGTGACTTTTGCCACTGTTGAGTAGCCTATGATGACTGGTGGACCAAATAAAATGTTCATCTCACCTCTGTCGGATATCTGTGGCCAAGTTGTCTTCAGCATGTCTTCTAGTTTGTCTCTTAGACCAGACACAGCATCACTCACATCTGTGAAGGACGTCAGAGGACGCAGAACGATACCGGGCACGACAGGAGATGCGGTGGACATAGAGAGAGACCTGAAGCTCTGGAGAGAGACAAGCAGAGAGACACGTAGAGCAGTCCAGACAGGGTGGAAGAGATCAATAGATTGATATTGTTCGTGTTGCTCAGCCAGTTAATACTATGAATGGAGCCCTTTAATTTGTATCGATAATGAGCACCTTATCGATCCTGCTTATTGAGCCAGGCTTTTATCGAGCCTACTATAAAGCGTTTTCTAATATTTTGTGGAAAGACATGAGATGACAAATTCTGAACTTTTTATTTTTATTGGCCAGTTGTTGAGAATGAGAGTTTGTGGCTGACCACCATCTATGAAAATGACAATAATAAAAGTAAAAAATATTAGCATTAAATATCATTAAAACAACACATTCATTATTGTGCAATAAGTGTTAAATAGCTTTATATTAGTACTGTAATAATTTCTTGATCAGCTCTTGTCTTGATTGTTTAAACATGACGTCATGGGCTGCTATGCTCAATAACAAGGCTTGATAAGCCCAAAGCTTATTGATACAGGGTACTCAAAACATCGAGTTTTTAATGGGCTCGGGTTTCAAGCTCCATCCCTAGTTAAGGAACAGGAACTTAACCTAATGTCAATGTGTCTTGTGACATACAGTATTACACGTGCACATGCACTCATGTCATCTGTTCAGTTGTGCTGTAGAAAAACTCTAGATTTTTTGATGCTACACTGAATTTGACATTCAAAGACACTGACATTGATTGTGTTTTTAGAAATTGGGAAGCAACCTTTTATTCACTATTCACATGTGAGATATATCTGTCCTATTATACTTGATGTCCTTTTGTAAGTATGGGTGTTTTTTCATTCTTATTCTTCATTCTTTTTTCATTCTTATTCTTATTCTTTTATGTGTCTGTGTGTTTTAATGATTATGTTGAAACCTGAATGAAATGGATGTCATCAGCGCTAGATAACTCCTCCAGTTCAGCATTTCTCCTCTCCAGCTGGGCGATCTGCTCCTCTAGACTCCTCTGGAGTCTCTCAGCATGAGCCACTGCAGTCTTCTCCTGATCCCTGATCAGCTCTTTAACCTTCCTGCGTGTTCTCTCAACTGAGGAGATCATCTCACTGAAGATCTTGTCACTGGCAGCCACTGCTGCTTCTGCAGAACTCTATAGTGTGCATGTGTCATCAACGCGCGCGCGCGCGTACACACACACACACACACACACACACACACACACACACACACACACACACACACACACACACAGTCAATACAACAGTATACAAATAATTTATTTTATTACCTTAGTAACACTTTATGTTCTGTTCATGTTCTCCTTTTTATATTAACCACTTGAACCCTAGCATCCATATTCTGAGAACTAAGGCCAAAAATAGCAGATCTACAAGCTCACAACGCCTCACGCTGCGAGGCGTTGTGAGCTTGTAGATCGGCTATTTTTGGCAAAGAGCTTTGGTGTAGAGTGGAAAAGGAGCAGACTAAGTACAGAGTGAAAGGTCAGGATTTATAAGTATTGACGGTTCAAGTGGATTAGAGTTCTCATCGGGCCTGGAAATTAAGGCCCGGCCCTAACTGGGCCCGAGTGGGCCGACCCGAAGCCCGGCCCGACCCTAACAATTATCATCATTTTCGGCCCGAAAACCCGAAAGCCCGAGTGAGAGGAGAAAAAAAAAAAAGAAACGTCGCCAGCCCAGTAGGCAGCACCAGTGTCTCAAATTACAACAGTGAGAGAATGGACATATAATAGTTGGCGAAATGGCAACTTCACGTGTTAAATTGCTCATGAAACATGCAAGGTTCTGCACAAAATGTGCTAACGTTAAATCCCTGTTGTTGTCAACACTAGAGTCAATCTCAATCATACAGCTCTCATCCTCTCTCTCCGTTGTCGCTGCCTGCGTGATTTACGTTTCGTCCTTTCAACGGTCACGCATCAAACGCAGCAGGCTCGGCAGATCTATAAACCCAAAACGTGTTCATCTGGCTTGCATTCTGGGCTTGCAGATCTGTTCTTTAGTGCGCGACACCTCCTGGCCACCATGCTTAAACATACACAACTCAGGCACGTAATAAGCGGCGCGCTACGGCTGTAAACACTTTAATATAAATGCACACAGCAGCAGCAAAGGACACTTGATTAACCAGAAAGCATAATGGAATTAATATCTTACCAGATGAGATGAACGTCTCTATCAGGTAAGGCTGTCAACGTGTGGTGCTTTTAGGTTGATCATGTTGATGTTGTTGTAATACAATCCTTTTAAGTCCTTGTCAATATATCCAGGTTGGTTCCGCTTTGAAAGTAGGCTAGTTATCTTGGATTTATACTTATTACAAACTTGTGAAATTTCCTGCTGCCTTTTAATTTAACATGCAGCTCCAAACTTTCATCGTAGCCGCTCCACACACGGAGCTAACGGTGACTCGCTGCCTGCGACAGACTTCCGTATATCCAAAGGTTTCGATTGTGACGTCATCACAACAACCAGACCGCTCTATGAGACTGATAGACTATACTTCCGTATGCGTCACCGATTATCCTTGGATAATTGGTTAGGAACTTAGACAGGCTTCAGAGCTGCGCTAAAGACCAGGCAGACAGTGATATGCGCCTGTTCTCTGTTGCTTGAGTGACGGAGCCCGGAGCCCGGCCCGGCCCGGCCCGACTAATTATTATAATTTTTGGGCCCGGCTCGGCCCGATTACGTCGGGCCGGGCCGGGTCGGGCTCGGGCAGAATTTGAGAACTCTAAAGTGGATACATATCTGAAAACACAAATTGACATGAATCCAAAACACACTGATGATTGTGCTGTCAAAAGATGAAACTATATGGAATCTATAGTTTGTGGGGGTATTTTTTTTAAATCATCATGATATGCGTTTACTAGTAAATTATGGTCCCAACATTTTAAAGTGATGACCCGCCCTCGCTGCGGTTGCTGCCAATAGCAGTCGTTTCCAGTAGCATTTCGGGACAGGAAGTTCAAAGATGTCGGATTTCAATTTGCATAAAAAGTGGCTTCAAAACAGTCTGCGGAAATCAATGGGGCTAGCTGTGTCCATATTATTTTACAGTCTTTGGGTAGACTAGAAAAAGAGTGGTGATTTATCAGATAATCTCAGGTTTTGGTATGACTTGTGAGAACTTTGTGGGGACAAAACTCAGTCTCTAGCCAAAGCTATGGCATGATACTGTATGTTGGATATTTTTACAGTGATTCTGGGTACTTTACTGCTTCTCTCCTATAGCATCAACATCTTTCCTCCACCCACAGTAAATAACATTATGTCAGGAAATACAGTATGAGCATGGTTTCAGCATCTTCATGGACTGGATCAGGTCCTTCATGAACTCACCTTCAGAGTCTCTATGGACGGTCTGAGGTCTTTCAGTTCCTTCTTTCTCTCCTGGATCTTCTGCTGGACTTTCTGCTGACTCGTCACCACCTGTTTCTGCAAGGAATCAATGTAGGAAGAGACAGTTTGAGTTCCATCCATGCATCATCTGAAGTCAACAAACTACGTTGGTTAAAGAAAAAGAAGAAAACAGGGACATAACATATAATTTACATCACATCATTCTCCTTGTTTTTTCATTGGGACAAAATGCCTATACTTCAACCTATATGACTTGATGGCTCTGCAGGAGTCTAGACAACTAATTGAGTAATGAGAGTCTGTCTGTGTGTTTGTCCAGATCTCACAAACCGCTGGGCCAATCACAACCAAATTCCTTATTCTCACTGCTAGTAGGCTAACTTACAAACCCCACTAATTTATTTCACATATATTTCATAATGCAAAAAAATATAAGTAGACAACTGACTTCAGAGGCTGGCCACATGTTACATGTAGTCCGAGATCCACATTATCCACATACACACAATCCGTGTGGATTCAGAGATTCACATCATTAGAATTAATATTAATATATAGTAACCATAAATATGGGCTCTAGATAGGTAGTAGTTGAGCTCAGACTTATTATTATCATCAGACAGTGTAAGTATTATGGTTAATATTATTGGGGCATGTAACATTTTCACTTTCACTTTAAGTGCATTTTTGGGTTGACACAATGCCACACATCATCACTTCCAATCATATTCTGCCTCTTACACAGTGCTGAGTATAGGCCACCTCGCCTGGCAGAGATCTGCATTGCACTCTTTTCTCGTCTTTGGTTTCGTTTTAATTAATTTACCCCTCAAAACAACCACCTGATTTCTGATACTGTAGGCCTATATATATTTGTTTTACTTTGGTCTTTCAGATACATTTCCAACAAGTGACTGTGGTCCTACCTGTTTGTCAGTCCTCTCTACCAGAGCTGACACAGTGTCATGTCCTTTATGGTGATCCATGGCACACAGAAGGCAGATACACTGCTGGTCTGTGCGACAGTACACCTTCTTTGGCTCATTATGACTGGAACATGTGATGTCCTGCAGTCGTGCAGTGGCTCGAACCAGTTTGGCCTCGGCAGCAGAAGACTGACCTCCTGTACGTCTCAGATTCTCCACAACCTGGAAGTAATAATCAGTAAAGGAGGGGGGTTACTCACTGACGACAAAACAACAGCAACAGCAACAACAGCAGCAACAGCAACAACAATAACCGGAAAACACATTGCACAATTATAGAATGAGCTATAATCTGATGGAAACCACAATGGAAACAAGCCCTTTTTGGGTTATCTTTTTAACAACATTGTATAATCGTCGTACCACTGTACTATTTGCAAACAGTTAATAATAAAGTATTCAATCAACCAATCAATAAATCAATAAGTCAGTCAGTCAGTCAGTCAGTCAGTCGGATATTGGTTTAGATTGGTTCACCAGTTTTGAAAATAAAGCTAATATAATTAATAGACCGGGAACCCCTATACGTAACTACTGTATACCCTACCTTTCAATCCAGGAACCCCTTTAAGTGTTTTTGTCGCTATGTACAGCATATAGCATTTGTTTTTAGTATACTAGTCATCACTCAGCATCTGCCCATGTTGGGTTGGGGATGTGCATGTCTGCTCTCTTTTTAAGTGTAAAATTGCCCAGTCTGAGAAAACCCCCTCTGACTCTAAAATACTATTCAATGACTAGATCCCAGGGCACATTGTGTTGTTGCATGGCATGGGCATGATATGAACAAACAGAGTAATAGTACCTTTCTAAATGATATGGAACATACACATCCTCAAAATCCTATACAAAGTATGTTTAACTGTGTCTGGACTCTCGAGAATAGACTTATACTAATAGGTCTTAAGGTCTAAAGTAAACTAGCTCTGGTCCATAACATCCATGAATTTATTTCCTATTTACATGCTGATTTAGGCTCTGAGACATTTAGGTGAAGGGTTGCCTGGTATTTCTGGATTGTGGCTTTGGCATTTTGGACGGAATCTTTGTTTGTTCCCTGTAGTTGGCCAACTCGTTCTCAATCAGATCTAGTCGCATATGATCAGTAAAGCAATATTAGTAAGAATCCACTCACCCCAGCCAGTATGTTGTTCTTCCCCAGTACAGGTCTTGGACTGAAGGTCTCTCTGCACTGGGGACAGCTGTAGACTCTCCTCTGCCTCTGCTCACCCTGTTGGTCCCAGCAACCCTCAATACAGCTTCTACAGTAACTGTGTCCACAGGGTAGAGTCACTGGTTCCGTCAGAAGGTCCAGGCAGATAGGACAGCTGAACTGTTCCTGGTCCAGGTAAACTCCTTGCTGCCAGTGTGCCATTTCACTGAGCACCACTCACGCATTGACAGAGCAGAGCAAACTGTCAGTAAACTGTTTTAATGACCTTCACTGAGAAAACGGGCTGAGGATTCCTGCTTGTGTTAAGGAGGCGTGTCTTGAGTTGAAAGACAAAGTGAAAGACAGATTGAATTTTGATATCAATGCCTTAAAGTGCATTCGTTTTAGATTAAACAAATGCCATAGTGATTTTCAAAAGGATGATTTACCTACAGTATACATATAGCAACTTCAGAGTCTTTTCCACATGAAGGCTGAGATCTACTAAAACAGGGGTGTCAAATTGGTTGCTCATGGGCCATATGTGGCCAGCGAAGCAGTAATACACACAATGACGTGATGTCACACAAGGTGTGTGTGCCTCTACTGTCCACACACCCCATGAGCTATAATAAAGTAAGCCAAATCTCACCATCATATCATCAAACAACTGCATGACTTCACTCGCCATCATGCACAATCTGTGCTTGTTTTGAAGTATACAGTTGAAATTTGGATTGTTTAAAGGAGGGTGTGTTTCAGTCAGGGGTTGGATTAACACTTTGTTGAGGTGTTTAAAGTGCTCTGGCACACACAGACTATACGAACGCAGTCTCCAACCACTTCATTCAGTCAGAGCAAACTACTAGACTCAAGTGTTTATAAATGATAAGCCTAATTCATTGAGATTATTTTTAAGTAGGCTATCTGCCAATCCGGAATATGATGGTGATCTGGAGAAATAAATATGAAGGGACTGAAAGAGCAAAAAGATCCCTTCAGTCTCCAGGTAGCAGTTATTAACTGTATTCACTCTACCTATAGTTTTAATGTACAGGTACTGCATGGACTGCACACCAGAGCCATTGACCAGCCATTGACAAGACTGTCAAACTCATTCAAGCTGTCCGACAGCTCTGACACTTCATGCATGACTCACCAATGGAATGAGGTATAGTGGCATTCTATTCTAACCCTAACCTGCATTTGATTGGATCTCGCCCGCACCAAAAATAAAAGAAGTCAATAAATGTACCAGTTTAATTACCTGCTCAAACATTACAAAAAATGCAGTACAGCTCTCCTCAAAGACACATTTTAAAACGGCTGATTTTAAAAGCAATTAAATAAAACTCCAGCAAGCAAAAAAAAAAAAAAAACAGACATATTACACACCTGGAGGGGCATTCCACAAATGCTTGTTTAATGGTAGTATTTTTAGATGGTTCTCGAAAATGTCCGCAGAGGCAGCAGCTCTCAGGACCTGTTAAAGGACATTCCAGAGTCTGGGAAAGGTGACCGAGACTGAAAAGCTCTGTCATCTTCAGTTTTACACATCTTTACACATCTTAACCCAGCTGATTGCTGGCCACAGAGAAGCACGGAGGGGGGAGCAGTTAGGGGTTAAAGGGCAAAAACACTTTGGTAGCGGTTTAGCGGTTTGGGATGCCATGATGTACTCTAACTCCAAAGGTGGACAAGAAATCAAAATGAACGTTCCAATGGAATCCAATGATTAGAAAGTCAAAATAAGTTGAAATATGTATTACAAAAATAAATAAAAATCACAGCCAATGTGAAGTGAGCGGTGGTCGTGCTTGCATAACGTCTTCAGATTTGAGTCTAGGATATGCTACACACACACGTTTTGCTATGGCAAAACGCAGAGGAAAAAGGCTACAGACATACGACATATGACATCATTAGACAAACATGATGCTACGTACACACATTTTACTATGGCAAAACGCTGAGGAAAAAGGCTACAGACATATGATGATGGCATCACTAGACAAACATGATGCTACGTACACACATTTTGCTATGGCAAAACGCTGAGGAAAAAAGCTACAGACACACACACAGCCACGTATAGGAGCGGTTTACCACCGCTCAAAAATAAAACAGAAGCCTACTGGGTTTTAAACATTTATACTATTTATACAACCACACTGGTTATGTCCATATAGGGCATTCCCAGATATGGGCTTAATATTGATGAGCATAAAAGTGATTCTGTTGTATGGGTATTCCCAGATATGGGCTTAATATTGATGGGAATAAAAGGGATTCTAGTGTGGTTGGCCTAACAGGGAATCATCTGGGAATCAGATGTAGAGGTCAGCTCCATATATGGAGATCTAAGTGATGATCCAGTTGTCTCCATGTATGGGTAGCAGGGTTTGATGAGGTCAGTGTCCTGTCCAGGTGCTGATAATCTTGATTTGCAAATGAATTATGTCTTGGCCTTATGGAGCATCCATATATGGGCTTTGCCAAATATGTGCATTGCCAAATATGGGCTTATAGGACAACTTTGTTTTGTTTTTTTACAACAAGGGTTCATATTTTATTAGGTTGTAATTAGAGAAAAGAAACGATGAATGTTAAAATATTTTCAATTACTGCTTTCTATTGTTTTAGTGATTTTGATTTCAATGGGTGGGGGCATGTGTGCAAGTGGCTAAATGTGTATTTTTAGACACAATAAGGCTGTGATTTCTTTATTATGCTACTATTTACAGTAACACTAGACCCCATAAGTCACACGAAAAGATTGCGGTGCATCTTGAGAAAGGGTTGATTGTGTCTAAAAAGAAATATTTAGCCACTTGCATGCATGCCCCACCAACTGAATAGCTAAAAATGGCTATAACAATAGAAAGCTGTGAATGAAAACATTTTAACACTCATCTTTTCTTTTCTCTGATTATAATATAAAATATGACCCTTGTTGTAAAAAAAACAAAGTTGTCCTTTAATATTGATGACATCAGGGATCTCCATATATGATTGCCAGAACAGGCTGTCTTGGTCATTAAGGATGCAGGGGTAGTATCTGCCACCACCACAGTCACAAGTCTAGGGGTTTGAATACACCATGGAGCATCTGGCTTGGCTGTGTCTAAGGGTTGATTCATACTCCACTTTTAGAGCCTAATTTATTTGGACTTTACACAGGTGACTTTAGGGCTGCACAAAGCATTACGTGATTTACAAGAGTTAATAAGCACACCATTGTACAACCCATCCACCATAACACAATACATGTACAACAATACAAACTTTGTTATTGCAGTACATAGCATTTGATCAAATATATTTCTTTGATAAATACAATAAATCAATCAATTTGCAAGCCCTACATACCGTTTTAGTACAATGAGCAACAAAGACAATCTTACAAAAATAAAATCATATAATGGTCAAATCAAAAATCAAATCAAACTTAATTCACATACCACATTTAAAAACGACTGTCGCCGACCAAAGTGCTGGACAGGTCAAAAAAACAATGCAACAAATCAGTTCAACTATTTATCCTACTATAAAATGAGGAAATGTCTGTCTGTCTGTCTGTCTGTCTGTCTGTCTGTCTGTCCGTCCCCATCCATTTTTCTCCTCAGTGGGTTGACCAAAAAGGGAGTATGCACTGGGCAACTCCAGCCGTGACTACTAAAAGCAAACCAATATAATAATACACTGGAACCTAAAAATCGGTTCCAGTGTACTGTATGTTGCAGATGAAAATGAAGATGCCGCCAAGTGTCTTTGGTGTTGCACTGTGTAGAATCATTTCTTTAACTGTCCTACTGCCAGATGTTATTATTTATTTATTAGGGCTGGTGCCAGCAAAAAGCAGCTTACCTTTGCGATGTTATAGACCTTTATCTATTGATAATTTTCAAACTTTTTACAATACAACGCTCATATGTGTACTTTAGCCGAGCTGGCGGCAGAGGGCAGCCTTATGCAAATAAGGCTGCCCTCGCTTGCCATCCATTCAGAGCATAGAAATGCATTTTCTAGAACAGATCCACAGAAAACAGCCAGGAAGTGATTTGGGACTGCATTATTGCTAACGTGCGGTGGATTTTTGAGAGCAGCATTACGGGAAATGTTTTTACTGTACACGGCGGCGCGACCCCTCATCAGCTTACAATCATCAGACAAGGTAAAAAAGAACGAGCCGTATTGGCAACGAGCTGGGTTGAAAATTGGGGCGAACGGGAACGTCCGAAGCAGTAAAAGAGTTAACCTACTGTAAATACAGTAACAAGCCAACAGTGGGTATGGCCTTCATTCATAGACCAACAACATTATTCAACATTATTCTGCCATATAAAAATGTCCTAAGGCCTGTCCATACTTTTCCGAAACCAAACTTTTCGTCGGAAAGGTCCGGTTCGACTACAAAATGACGTCACTTGTGACTTTCATTACACCGAATTAGAGTTCCGGAAATATGCACGTCGGAAAGTGTCAACTCTCCGAAGAGAGGGGTTTTCGGAGAGACTGTGGACAGGCCTTTAAAGGTGCGTATCGTATATGCGGGGGGGTGGCGGTGGGGGAAGGGAGTGTCTGCGGAACGGGCAGGGGAGCTGCGTATCACCCCGGGGGGGAGGGAGGAGGTGCGTACCGCAGGGGGGCGGGGGTTGGTGGAGGTGTACGTGTGTGCTTACACAGGCGGAGGGGACAGGAGGTTGGAAATCTGTTGAGAAAACAAGACAATAATCATTAAAAACATCATTCACTGAGTGACAATCGTCATCATCCAATCATCATCATCAACCTTTAATTGACCGGGAAAAGAAAATCACGAAAAGAAAAAAAAAAACACATTGTGAGCTTGTAGATTATCTATTTTTGCTATTTTTTTTAAAAAATATAGACGATCTACAAGCTCACAATGCATCATGATGCAACAGTTTGTTAGCTTATATTTTCAAAGTATTACATTTTCAGGCCGCTACGCCACTTTCAAATCCAGTCCTATTTAGCTGATCAGAGCAATGGTCACGGAGTTATGGCCATTTGAAATGTTAGACTGCTGTTACACTGCTGTAGTGTCCGTAAGTGTGAGATTTAGATTCGATTTAGACAATTATTGGTGTGACAATAATTGTCATGGCAGACTCCTGTTTGTGCCAAGTGTGGTGCAGATTGGAGCAACGGTGCATCTGTGGCACCGCTGGCGCGACAATTCTGATAGCAGACCCCTGTGTTACGTTTGTGACGTCCACTGTCGAACATGGCCCCACCCTCTAGGCAATCCTTTTAGAAAATACAAGCTCTCAACAAGCTCTCACCACATTTGCAAGCATGCCTTTTTCTGAAGCATTTTATCACATCTTCAAAAGCTGGTTTAACTGCTGGTTACCAATACTATTGATCCACCTCTACTGGCGGACCAATAAAGTAAAGACATATGTTCATCTCACCTCTGTCGGATATCTGTGGCCAAGTTGTCTTCAGGATGTCCTCTAGTTTGTCTCTTAGACCAGACACAGCATCACTCACATCTGTGAAGGACGTCAGAGGACGCAGCATGTTTCTGGGCACGACAGGAGATGCAGTGGACATAGAGAGAGACCTGAAGCTCTGGAGAGAGACAAGCAGAGAGATATGTAGAGCAGTCCATATGGAAGAGATCAATAGATTAATACATTGATCAAAAGGTTGTCTGTGTTGCTCAGCCAGTTAATACATACTGTACAGGAACTTAACCCAATGTCAGTCATGTCTTGTGACATATTACACATACACATGCACACATGTCATCTGCCCAGATGTGATGTAGAAACAATCGAAACAATCAGAGTCAAATTATAAATTATTTCTTTAGATAGAGTATTTTGGGCGATTGGGAAGCATCCTTTTATTCACTATTCACACGTGAGATATATCTCTCCTATTATACTTGATCGTCCTTTTGTAAAATACGGTTGTTTTTCATCGTACTATTCGTATTCTTTTGTGTGTTTGTCTGTGTGTTTTATGATTATGTTGAAACCTGAATGAAATGGATGTCATCAGCGCTGGACAACTCCTCCAGTTTAGCATTTCTCCTCTCCAGCTGGGCGATCTGCTCCCCCAGATTCCTCTGGAGTCTCTCAGCATGAGCCACTGCAGTCTTCTCCTGGTCCCTTATCAGCTCTTTAACCTTCCTACACATTCTCTCAACTGAGGAGATCATCTCACCGAAGATCCTGTCACTGGCAGCCACTGCTGCTTCTGCAGAACTCTAGTTGACACCACGAGTCATCAACACATATTACACGTACACATGTGCGCGCACACACACACACGCACGCACGCACGCGCACACACACACACACACACACACACACACACACACACACACACACACACACACACACACACACACACACACACACACACACACACACACACACACACACACACACACACACACACACACACACACACACACACACACACACACACACACACACACACACTACAAGGATATACAGAATTACAGATACACACACGTCGGATAGCCAACCAGAATCCTGGTGAATCATGAACATAAAGCTTTTGATTCTGTGAAAGAAAAGATACATAGGCCTATTTGAATATTTAATATGATATAATAAATACCTTTTGTTTAGCGGTTTTACATTTTTTCTTTAAACAGAATCAAAGGCTTTTAATTTTTTTTTTTTTTTTATCCCACGATTTTGTAACCAATTTTTTCACCCAGTGCCAATTGCCTAACGTGTAGTCCTGGTTTCTGCTCTCCCTCTGCCACGCCTGGGACTTGGGGAGCACCTGGCTGGCTAGGGGGAGGTAGTATAGAAACCAGGACTACTGCATGTTTTTGTGAGGGTATCTACCCTAGGAAACACGGGGAGAACATGCAAACTCCACACAGAAAGGCCCTTTCGCCAACCCCACCTAGGGTGTGGGTGCTGATGACGCAGAGGAGGGAACACGCCCACAGCGTCTCCCGGTGGGAATTGAACCCAGGACCCAGAATCAAAGGCGTTATGGTCATGATTCACCAGTCCAGGATCCTGGATGGCTTGATTCTAGGGTTACAATAATTGATATACATATTTGTGTTAATCACTATGGGAAAAATTAAAGGGCGGGTTTTAGTGGCACCAATAAACCATGCCCACTGTTAAGCATGGTTTCAGCATCTTCAGGGTCTCTATGGACTGGCTCAGGTCTTTCAAATGTTCCTTCATGAACTCACCTTCAGAGTCTCTATGGACGGTCTGAGGTCGTTCAGTTCCTTCTTTCTCTCCTGGATCTTCTGCTGGACTTGTTGCTGACTCGTCACCACCTGTTTCTGCAAGGAATCAATGTATAGTAGGAAGAGAAAGTCTGAGTTCCATCCACGCATCATCTGAAGTCAATAAACTAAGTTAGATTTTTTTTTTTTTAAGAACATCAAAATCAGGGACATGAATTATTGCGACCGTCAGGGAGCAGTTTACTATGAAAACCTCCACCGGCCGTCCGTCCGTCGGTCACACGTCACACGTCACACGTCACACCTTTGCCCTGCTCATATCTCCGCATCAGTATATAGGGCTTGTTTGTTTATTGTATGACATCACGCCACATCATCAGCTGTGGACTCTGTGATGTCATCGTATCTCCATATATGGCCATCTCCGTATATGGAGATATAAGTCGTCCATGCCCAAGTATGGGCTGGTGAGGTCAGACTTTGTGTGATGTGTAGGTTATCTCCATATATGGAGATTCAACATTCCAGGCAATGCTGTCTTCCCTGGTGAGAATTGCCCCTTTATATAGGGCTTGTTTGTGTATTGTATGACATCACGCCACATCATCAGCTGTGGACTCTGTGATGTCATCGTATCTCCATATATGGCCATCTCCGTATATGGAGATATAAGTCGTCCATGCCCAAGTATGGGCTGGTGAGGTCAGACTTTGTGTGATGCGTAGGTTATCTCCATATATGGAGATTCAACATTCCAGGTGTAACTATGGCTGCCCGTATGACGTGAGAGGTGGAGGTTGTGATATTTGTGGAGATAAGCGACCAACGGTCGCTTATCTCCCGATTAGGGAGTCTTACTGGTAGTAAACTGCTCCCTGACGGTCGCAACTAAACTGCGACCTTACGGTCGCAATGACATCACGCCACATCATCGGCTGAGGACTGTGTGATGTCATCATATCTCCATATATGGAGACATAAGTTGCTCATGCCCAAATATGGGCTGGTGAGGTCAGACTTAGTGTGATGCGTAGGTTATCTCCATATATGGAGATTCAACTTCAATGAGTAACCATGGCAAATCACACCGTACACAAATGACCCTTATATAAGACCGGCATTATCTACCGACAGCTGCTATAAGCTAACCCTGGCGATAAGGTCTGAGTCGAAGAAATGCTTCTTTCCTGGTATAAGACCGGCATTGTCTGTCGTACATTTCGGTCAATTCCAGTGGGGATGCCATTGAAAAGTTAATCTAGTTGTACAAAGTAATCAAAGAATGGGTTGACTGGTAGGCTGGTTGACTGCTTTATCTGTGGAGAGTGTATGTCACTGAGAGTCCTTTTATAGCGATTGAAATCATGATGAGGTCACGATGAGTCATCTATGCCCAAATATAGATTTCTGGGTCAGATGGCCCATGGAGTTTGTGATGTCAAACCTAGCAACCCAATATAAACAAACCTGATGTCAGACCTGAAGTATCCTTTTATACCCATATATGGAGATACAGAGATCTCCATATATGGGCATATTAGAAAGCCCATATATGGGCATATACGGATGACATCAGGGATATCCATATATGGGCATAAAAGGGACAAGGGCTTACAGTTAAGAGATCTCCATATATGGGCATATCAGAAAGCCCATATATGTTCATATACTGATGACATCAGGAATATCCATATATGGGCATAAAAGGGACAAGGACTTACAGTTAAGAGATCTCCGGGGATAAAGGGACAAGGACTGTTACAGTAGATATAGAGATGTCCATATATGGGCATAAATGAACAAGGACTGACAAACACTGAGATCTCCATATAACCTATGGGAATATAAGGGACGAGGACAATGCGTAGCATTGTGAGCTTGTAGACCTATTTTCTAAATATTGTTGTACATTAAAAACTTGAAATGGGTCGTTCTGCATAGTACTTGGGATTTGTTGATGTAAATGTTCACATAGAGTGTAATAATTGGTAAAACAAACTTTTGGCCTATTTGTGGAGATAAGCGACCAACGGTCGCTTATCTCCCGATTAGGGAGTCTTACTGGTAAATTATTACATCACATCATTCTCTTTGGTTTTTCATTGGCTGCAAAATGCCTATACTTCAACCTATATGGCTTTATGGCTTTGCAGGAGTCTAGCCAACTCATTTATGAGAGTCTGTGTGGTCTCTCTGTCTGTGTGTTTGTCCAGATCTAATCTCACAAACCACTGGACCGATCACAACCAGATTCCTTGTGCACACTGCCTATTACTAACTCCACTAATTTACTTCAAATAATATTTAATTAAAATAATAATAATAACTAGAAATACTGTTCCTACGGAACAGTGTGGGCTCGCTCGTGACTATATTCTGCAGCGTGCTAACTGTCATGTGAAGCTCAACCACTACTCCAGCTAACACCACTCCCAGATTTTCCGCACCTCATTGGCTAAGGGCCCTGCCTTTGTACTGTCTGCGACGGAACTCGGTATATAAATAATGAAGATAACATACTGGTCTCGCCTTTCAGGCCAGCCCAAAATGAAGATAACATACTGGTAATAATTAACTGCGACCTACGGTCGCAATAAATAAATTGCAAAAAATAGTGGGGCTCTGATTGGGATGAAACTGTTATTATTGCGACCGTAGGGAGCAGTTACTATCAAACCGGCAGATCCTGACCGTCGTCAGTGAGTCAGTAAGTAGGTATGTAGGTAGGTAACACCTCAATGTCTATAGCTGACCTGTTGTGACATCACATTGTTGACTCAATTACATTTTTTTCTATTGATTACTCATGCCATGGACACTTGAGTTCAATAATATTCTGACATGTATTTGTCGCATTCCTAACGCACAAAAAAAAAAAAAAGAAAAAGAAAAAAAATATATATATATGTATATTATAGTACATTTAGCCCCATTGATTCCCGAATGGGGACCCGAATGCATTTGGGGGGGTACATTTATTGTAATCAAAATATTGTCTTAGGAATGTGACAAATACCAAAAAATATTATTGAACTCAAGTCTCCATGGTGTGAGTAATCAATAGAAAAAAAAAATATATAACTATATTATTGAGGCATGCATGGCTCTTGCTACTTGATCAAGAACAGCATGCATGTAACATTATCTTCACTTTATTCAAGTGCATGTGTCCAACAGCAAACATGCTTTTTAGGTTGACACAATGCCACACAACATCCCTTCCAATGTCATATGCTGCCTCTTACGCACCCCTGATATAGGCCATCTGGCCATGTTTTAATTAATTTACCCCCCAAAACAACAACCCGATTTCTGCTTTGAATTAATGTGTCCATGATTACTAATATAATTGTTTTACTTCCACGTTGATCTTTCAAATAATAGATAATATATTGTGGTCGTACCTGTTTGTCAGTCCTCTCTGCTAGAGTTGACACAGTGTCATGTCCCTTATGGTGATCCATGGCACACAGAAGGCAGATACACTGCTGGTCTGTGCGGCAGTACACCTTTATTGGCTCATTTCTATGAATGGAGCACTTCTCTGGCAGTCGGGCCTCAGCAGCAGAAGACTCAGACTGCTGATCTGGAGGAGTTGTCCAGCGCTGGTGATGACATCCATTTCCAGATGTACGTCTCAGATTCTCTACTACCTGGAAGTAATCAGTTGACCCATTTAGGCCTAGGATTATTGACTGCTTTAACTGTTGAAAAATAGCAGATATACAAGCTCACAGCGCGGCACCGAGTGCCGCACTGCGATTGATTGTAAATCAAATATTTGCTTCTGGGGGGTCCGTGGAACAACATATTTTGAGATGGGAGTCCGTGGCCAAATACCTGTAATTTTGGGGGTCCTTGACATGAAAAAGTTTGAGAACCACTGATTTAGAGGAAGGATTTAGAAGTCGGGTCAAAGATCGGGTCAAAGATATTCATAGACTTGCACACATTTTTTTTTCCAGATCTACAAGTTCGCAGCGCGGCACTCGGTGCCGCGCTGTGAGCTTGTATATCTGCTATTTTTCTAAGGTTAAAGCATACAATAATGGTTAAAGTGGTTAAAATCTAACGCGACTCGGGCGCGTTCCAGGTATTTGAGAGTTAAGGTAAAAGTCACTCACTGATGACAAAACAACAACAAAAGCAACAACAACAACAATGGCAGAACACCCTGAGAAATTATAGAATGAGCTAGCTGATGGAAAAGCCCTTTTTGGGTTATCCTTTTAGCACCATTTTATAATCGCCATACCACTGTACTATTTGCAACCGTTAATAAAGTATTCAAGGAACCAATAAATAAATCAATTCATTTTTGAAACGGGAACCCCTATACGTAGCTATACCTTTCAATCAGAGGATAAATTTAATCCGGGAGGATTTATTGGTTGAGTGTAAAATTGCCCAGTCTGAGAAATACCCCTCTGATTCTAAAATAGTCATTCACATTCTATTCTACGGCTAGATTTCAATCTCAGCACACATTGTGTAGTTGGCATGGCCATGATACATGAACAAACAGAGTAATCGACTAATAGTATTTCTAAATAATAAGGTATATGGAACATAGATTTTACCAGAACGAACCAGTGTTCTCTACAACTCCTCAAAATCCTAGTCTGGAGAATATACTTTAATAGGTCTAAATTTGGATCTAAACTAGCTCTGGTCCTAAACTCTATAACGCTATGGACCAGCGCTAGGTCTAAACAAACGTCATGTCCATTTTTTGTTTCATATTTAAATGCTGATTTAGGTGAAAGGGTAGGTATTTCTGGTGTGGCTGTGGCATTAAAGCATTTGAGGGAAAATGTGAGATGTTTTTTATTTTTTATTTTCTCAATCAGATCTAGACATATGATCAGTAAAGTATTGTTTGTAAGAATCCACTCACCTCAGCCAGTAAGTGGTTCTTCCTCAGTACAGGTCTTGGGCTGAAGGTCTCTCTGCACTGGGGACAGCTGTAGACTCTCCTCTGCTCACCCTGTTGGTCCCAGCAACCCTCAATACAGCTTCTACAGTAACTGTGTCCACAGGTTAGAGTCACTGGTTCTGTCAGAAGGTCCAGGCAGATAGAACAGCTGAACTGTTCCTGGTCCAGATAAGCTCCTTGCTGCCAGTGTGCCATTTCACTGAGCAATACTCACACACTGACAGAGGAAAAAGGTTTTTACTGAGCACCACTGTCACACTGAAAGAGCAGAGCAAACTGTCAGTAAACTGTTTTACTGACCTTCACGGAGTAGATTCCTGGTTGTGTTCAGGGGGCGTGGCTTGAAAGACAGTGAAGAGGAGGAATTTTTCTAGACATTGAATTTTGATATCAATACCTTAAAGTGCAAAATGCCATAGTGATTTTCAAAAGGATGATATACCTATAGGCTACCAAACAATCAGAGTCTTGTATTCTTTCCACACCTTTCAAAATAAATGGCAGTGAATGATGTTCAAAAACATAGGCTGAGATTGTTTAAAGAAGGGTGTGTGAAATGATGTGTTTCAGGGTCGGTTTAACACTTTGTAGACCTTGGGGCTACGACCAGGCTTACAGGTTTTTAAAATGCTCCAAAATGCAGGCCTACATAAGAATGCAGTCTACCACTTCATTCAGTCAGAGCAAGACTTGAGTGTTTATAGCTCATTTGCCTAATTCATTGAGATTCCTTTTCAGTAGGCCAATACTGATCGGCAATATGGTTGGTGATATGGAGAAATAATATAATCAGGGGATATCTTAAAAAGTCCTGGAATGAATTCCTTACCAAAAAATGTTTTCAGAAATGTGTTCGTAAAGGTGTCTGGTGACACATCTCACAAAGACTGAAATTCAGTTTCCCTAGGAGAATCCTTGACAGCTGCTGAAAGTTGGGGTCCCATTAAATTAACTATACAGGATAAAACACACCAAAATAAATATGCTTTAAGTAGTTAAAGTAGTTAATTTAATGGGACCCCAACTTTAAGCAGCTGTCAAGGATTCTCCTAGGGAAACTGAATTTCAATCTTTGTGAGATGTGTTACTAGACACCTTTACAAACACATTGGTGAAGACATTTTTTGGTAAGGAATTTATTCCAGGATTTGACACTATTTCTGAAGATATCCCCTGACTATGTAGTGTAAAGGGTGAAAGAGCAGGTTGGCTACTATAAGTGCAGTACCTAACACCAACAGTGGGAGGCAGCAATACACCAAACCTTTACTTCAATGCACACCAAGACCAAATGTCAAACCCGTATTTGCATATCAGCGGTTTTAAAGTGATTTGAATCAGACTGCGTGGAGGAAGTGAAGCCCACATTAACACACACCCTTTTCCCCAGTAAACGTGTTGTGAAACTTGTGGATAGAGGCAGACTGGGAAACAGAGGGTCCCTGCATGATTCACACCACATACAGTGAAAGTGTCAAAGGGTCTTTGAGCAAGAAAAACGTAACCCCTAAGTATTCCCCGGACACAGCGCCCATGCTCCTACTCAGCTACGACTGCCCCTAAAATGTGCGATGGATGTCTGGTGTAGCTCAATGGTTTCCAAACTTTCCCTGTCAAAGACCAGTTAGTTGGGGGCCTTAGGGAGATAGAAAAAAGCGCCAAATTTTGCATTTCAATACAGGAGGAATTTAAGTAGGATGTGAGAGGTCTAACTAAGGGTTTGTCATGATGAATCCATTGCAAGCATTTATTTTGCACAAAAAAAACATTCCTTGGGCTATAAATGGCCCCAGAAAACGATGGTTTAGTCTTCATTTTCACAGTTTTGGGGCCATTTATAGCTTTCTGTATAGAAAGTCGATGGGAGCCCAACTTGATTTGGCCGCTGTGCCGACGCCGAAGGTTGCCGTCTCGGGCACCCTAGCTAAAATCATTAGAGCATGCCCTGGGCTACATCTGTGCAAAATTTGGCGCTTTTAGACTGATTAGCACGAAAAAACCCTAAGGCCCCCGACTAAGTGGAGGTGGAGAAAAGAGACAGACACTGAGGTGGCAGGTGTAGGAGAGTAAATGTTTATTTTAAACACAATATGAAATACTGGTAGGCTAACATGGATAATGAAAAATATAATAAAGTCTGCACACTGGCAAATATAAGCTCCCCTCTTTTGTTGCTTCAATATTTTTGGAACTTCATCAGGAATTTTCTTTGTATACAAAATGCTTGTTTAATAATGAGACAGTATAGGAAATAATTGATGAATCTTTTTGTAATTAATTAATACTTATCTTTGACCATAAGAGCCAGAGGCATCTTTAATAATTTATAGTTAGAAAAAATCCGATACACAATGAGATGCTGTGTTAGGACATTTCACAATACATGGGACCCTTTCCTGGCGTACACAGACAGAATAACTTTCCCAGTCGTTCCTGAATATTTATAAAATCCACAAACGCACTTTCACTCAAACAAAAAAAGCAAACATAGCAGAAGTACAAGCTCACAACGTTGTTTTTGTGACATTGCAAGGTTGGCTATTTGTGCAACCTTTGTGTGACACTAGTAGAAGTAGCTATAGGACATTTATTTACAGGAGCAGTGGGCGGAAACGTAATAATTAACATATGGAGATATGAGGTTTCTGCCAACAGCCATGATTATATTCTGACCTGGGATCATGGGCGCTGGATGGACCTCAGAGGGTGTTCCTTATGAATCCCAGTTGACCGACAGGCAGAGCACAGGTCATAGTCAGGACACACAGTACATTTATACCTGGTCCCCCAAATTGCTCCCTCACAGCCGTCACAATACACACCACGGTGCTGCATGCAAGGATCTGGCAAACAAAATAAGAGAAATGTATTAGAGTATACAACTAGAAAACATGCCCCTTGGTGCACAGGTCTCCACCAGGCCAGTCAGCTAAAATTGACCACCCTACTGAGAGTGTGCTTCAAATATTCTCACCGATGGGTCTGACCAGATCCAAACTGTTCATTTGAGGGACAGAAGCACCGCTTGTGGGACAGTGTCTCAATTTGTGGGACGGCGGAAAAGTCATGGAAACGTGGGACTGTCCCACGAAAAGGGGACATCTGGTCTCCCTAGATGGGTCCAGCAATGCTTGTGTTATTATGTGAAAACGTGCCCCTCCTGAACACTT
Organism: Nannobrachium achirus; assembly: GCF_963921795.1. Lineage (NCBI taxonomy): Eukaryota > Metazoa > Chordata > Actinopteri > Myctophiformes > Myctophidae > Nannobrachium > Nannobrachium achirus. The sequence goes on along the minus strand of NC_137831.1, from coordinate 33,717,269 downwards.
TGTCAGGTTTTTAAATTCCATTTTGCTTGCTTTCAGATAAATCATAATCTATGTAGGGGAAGTATTCGCACATCCATTGGATTGGACAGTGAACACTGAAGAAATCATGAAAAGATATTTCATGAACAAAAACTCCCGCACTCTGCTCTTGCTCAGCTGCTCATCTTTATTTCAATTGACAGAGGTTTCGGTCCGAGAGACACTCTTGAAGAAGGCATAGCACGGGCGAGGTTGCTTGTCGCCCTTAGGCATCTCACTAGTATATAAAGCTTTGAGAAATAATGTCGGGAAACTTTCACTTTGGACTGGAGCCACTGGGAGCTGGTAGACTAGTCTATTTTCAAATAGCCAACCTTTAAATATTTACAGATTTAATGGGGACACAATACAGTCATGTGTCATGGCAACTAGACGTTTTTAAATCGCTTCATAATTGACCGAATCAAACTGCAGTGTCTCTTTGTTAGAACCTAGATCCTATAGATGCGTGGTGTACCGTACCCCCCCCCCCCAAAAAAAAAGAAATCAACATGTCATGGCGTGTCGACAGCTTGTACTCGACAGCAGCGCATCAACCCGACATCTCATTTAATTGAATTAATCCTGAACCAGCAATGTGTAAGTGATTTTCTCTGTACAGTATCAATATCATTTTATTCCAAGGCAACACCGCTCTTTCATGCAGAGAGAATGGGAAAGGGCAAGATTGAGGATTTAGGGGATCCTAAATCCTCAATTAACGGGTTGCGGGTCTTCTCTTAAAGGCAATGGCATCTGGCACGGTGATTGGTTGTATTATTGTAACACCCAAACCACACATGCATAATTGGATAGCAGAGGTGTGTTTAGGGATATAGCAGGGGCCCCAAATAGCAACTTTTGCGCAGGAAGCCTCCTTCTTAAATACTAAACCCCAAAATTGAAGATTTAGGAACCTCAGTGCATAAATAGACCCCTTTGTGTCTTCTGACAAGATACAGTACATACCTTCACCTCCCTTCTGGGATCTTGCATATGTGTCTGCTTTCTTGAAGAGAAAAAAGAGACAGAAGGGGACGGGGTATCATTATTATTATTGTAGATCTGTGTATGAAGATTGAGGATGCTATGAACCTGATCTACATCTGCTTAACATGCAAGTTTCATTCTTTCTCGCTGAATTCCCCTGTCTGCCAAACAACTAGTAGGAGTCTCTATTGCAGCAACAAGGACATGATCCCCTTCTGGCTTCCATGAATTGTATGATCAATCTATGCCACCCAGCCACACCTTTATTAATTTGTTATTTGTATTTTTACAAGGTTATTTCCAATCAGTTTACTGTATTATCTATTTTTCAAGAGAGACCTCCAACATATTAAATGTAACTTTATATTACTCAGCAAGTGCCAAACCGGAGTAAACTTCAGCAAACAACAAGGCAAGTAAATGGAGTGGAAGGAAAATGTATAAGTGATACAAAGTAACTTCTGAACAAGAAAACCATATAGGTTACTTGGCATCTGTGGACAAGCAAACAACAAACATGCTGTGCATAATACACCGAAACATTAAGGGAATAATAGACAGGTCTAAACCTACAATCTTTCGATAAAAGGGTGTACCAAACTTTTCTCAGTTGATTATAATGTATTTTGTCCTGTAGAATCCATTTCTGCCATGTATTTTTGTATCATGCATAGTTAATGAGATAATTAGCATATTTGAGTCAATATGCTAATTATCTCGTTAATTATGCACAATACACAAATGTACATGGCAGAAATGGATTATACAGGAAAAAATACTTTAGAATCAACTGAGAAAAGTTTGGTACACCCTTTTATCGAAATATTGTAGGATAAGACCCGTCTATAAACTAGACCAGTGGTTCTCAAACTTTTTGGGCTTCAGTACCCCCTTTTCCTGATTGCTGAATCCAAGTACCCCCTTTAATTGACAACATTCACTTTTACTAGAAAATACTAACATCAAAATCCAGTTTTTATGTCAATATGTTGAAAATAAGAGAAACACTTAACTAGACAGTCATAAATATCATATCAAGTTACAAGTAGCCTACAGATACATCAGAATCAGCTGCCACATTACAGGATGACATTTTAGTTACTTTTCTACATTCCCTGAGGTATTACAACAGGTTTTCAGATGCACAGTTGTCAGATGAAAAGATTTATTGTCACTGTCGGGTTTAAACCTTGATGTCCAAAACCCTTACTTTTCAGAACATTAAAACAAGAATAGTATGTTCCAATGGATCCAATGTAATTATTTTCTCACAAGCTCACATTAATACTTTTCATTGGTTGAACATAACCACTTTCACAAATAAGCAAAAAGCAAAAATAGCAGACCTACAACGTGTTCGTTGTGACATTGCACGTTGGCTATGGCGAAGTAGGACATTCATTTACAGGAGGGGTAGGCGGTGGGGGTAAACAAGAATTGACATATGGAGATAGGAGGTTTCTGCCAACAGCCATGATTATATTCTGACCTGGGATGGGCGATGGATGGACCTCAGAGGGTGTTCCTTATGAAGCCCAGTTGACCGACAGGCAGAGCACAGGTCATAGTCAGGACACACTGTACACTTATACCTGGTCCCCCAAATTGCTCCATCACAGCCATCACAATCCACACCACGGTGCAGCATGCAAGGATCTGGCAAACAAAATAAGAGAAATGTATTAGTATGAATTGAGTATACAACTAGAAAACGTGCTCCTCGGAGCACAGGTCTCCATGCCAGGCCAGGTAGCCTAAATTGACCTCATGGACAATGTGAAGACTTTTGAATGGAGGTTCTTCCTTGGCTCACTGATGTGTCCAGCAATGCTTGGCATTATGTGCAAACGTGCCCCTCCCCTCCTGAAAACTTTGTCACGTTTTCAAATTCTATTTAGTTCAACACACACACACACACACACACACACACACACACACACACACACACACACACACACACACACACACACACACACACACACACACACACACACACACACACACACACACACACACACACACACTTTAACCATTTATTTATGTCCACACAAACGAGATGCATACAAGGACACAAATAGTATAGGTGCAGTAGAGTAACATTTACAAAATCATGGCATCATGTCTTCATGATACAATAGCAAGGCACTTGGTACTCTACGGGTATAAGTAACAGCGTCTCCGCCATATGTGGCGGCTGCCGATTAAAGAGGAGACGGAACAATACTTTGCCAGCCTTTTTGCCTCTTTTTTAGGCACTCCAAGTTGCTGAAACCCTCTAACAACCAGCCTGTGGGTATGTCCTAGGCTGCCAAATATGAAAACAAATAGTCTGCACCTGTACCCCAGCTCTGAGATCGTATTTAGGAGAGGTTGGTATTTAATGACTTTGGTCATGAAAGCTTCCTCTAGGCTAGGGTCAAAGGTGCAGGCCATCTCCAATACAGACACTTCCCTGGACTCTTCATCAACCACAACAACATCTGGTGTATTAGCTGTCAAAGATGCAAAAATGTCCAAGTTATCACAGAGATGAAACATGGATGGAATGACACGGGAATGTTTGTACATTCTCACTGAGGGTGCATGATATTTTGATATGTCCTTTGCTATGAGTTCCACAATTCTATCATGGCGTGCTATGTACATCCCTTTGTATGCATAGCAGCCATTCAAGATATGTGACAGTGTTTCAGTGATCTGTTCTGTGGTGTGATGCAAGCAATGAGGAACCTGAGTGCTGGGGAACCAGATGGAAAGATTGAGTCTGGTGGGAAGGACTTGTAATCTGGCTTTAATTGTAAATGTGATAATGTCCTCATTGAGTGCAGTGTTCTTTAGGAATGAATGTGAGACAGAGTGGTCAGCATAGGGGAGACATGCAAGTTTCCCCTGGAGTTTCAGTCCAGTCCAGTGTTGTTGGTGTTGGTGTAGGTCCATGAGAGTGCGTCTGGCACCTGTAGCTGTTAGCAGGTGACTGTGACCAGCATAGGTGGCTGTTGCCCTGACCTGGATGAGGGGGTCAGTTATTAAGTCCTCTGAAACCCTCACAGTCCCAGAGTCAGACCGCACCCATTGTAGGGACACTCCAGTACGGACACAGAGGTCATTAAGGTCTGGCCAATCTGACCAGACCCCGAAAACCAGCGGAACGGGTGTCCAGTTTCCCGCTTGGTTTCCTCCTGAACCCAAGGAAATGGGGCTCTGAATCCCTGGCCAATGGGACCTTACGCCTCCTCAGGTCCAGGAACAGGGAGGATCGAGCCAGCTCCCTAACATCCTTGTCATCGTTATTCAGCATTTTTAGAAGGTGGGAAATCCGCATGCTGGTGTAGATCCATTCCACGTTTGGCAGGCCTAACCCTCCCTCCCACTGTGGATGAAATATAATGTCACGGGTACTATGTGTATTGAGGCCAAACCATTTACGCACCAGGCTAACTGTTTTGTCGTTCATTTCACACAGTACCTTTTGTTGTATGTGGACATTAGCGAACAGGTGTTGGACTTTGGAGAGCGCCACCTGTCTGACAGCCTCCAGCTTCATGGAGAGTGGTAGTGGACACCTGTCAATCAGGCCCAGCCTAGCTGTGTATTCAGACAGGATGTTGTTAACCTGCTCTTTCCATTCACCTGCGATGTTAACTTTATGTCCTAAATAGTTGTATGTCTCGTGAAGAGAGTATACACGTATGGGTTCCGATGCTATTGTAAATGCTGGGGGTGAGTCTGTTTTTGAATGATACCACCGGTTCCCTCCACTCCTCCTCTCGTACAAAACGGCACATTTTGTGTTCTTCACCTCTAGGCCTGACCATTCTAGAAAATGATCTGTCCTGGAGAGCATATTTTTAATAGTACTCTCCTCCCTAGAGACTAACACAATATCATCAGCATACCCCTGTACAGGGTTGGGGGAGATTACACCATGGGGGGCACACTGACACATCCACTTAATCCATTGGTTAGTAGCAATTATGAAATTAACCGCACTCCAAGGGCAGCCGGTTTTAATGCCTATCTGCAGAGGTGTTGGTTGAGTAAATTGTTTTCCACAGATTACTTGGATAAAGGAGCCAATTTATAAACATCTTTCACAATGTCAATAAATAGTTGGGGTAGCTGTATTTCCTCCAAAGATTTAATCACAACATTGTGGGTTAATGTTGCAAATGCATCCCTGAAATCAAGAAAGACTGAATACAGTTTGCATGATTCATGTTTAAAGTCATCAATCCCTGTTTTAAGACAGAAAACATGCTCATTCATACCCTGCCTGTTGATATAGGCCTTCTGTTTAGTGGACAGGATGTCAGCATCCACCAACCAGGGAAGGACTCTAGCAAGTATGCATTTCATGAAAACCTTGTAGATGGTGGGTAGAAGAGATATGTCTCTCCAGGTTGTCAAGTCCTCAGGGATATTGTCTTTTTTGGGGATGCAGTGGATTAAAGCTCCCTTCCATGAATCTGGTACTCTCTTATTCTCTAAGCAGATGTTAAAAATAGATGTTAATATATGGCATGACTGCGTGGCTTTAAGGGACTCATATGTCACCCCGTCTATGCCGCTGGCTTTACAGTTAGGGAGACCATGTAGAACAGCCTGTACCTCATCTGCTGTAAAGTGCTCAGTATTGGGGAGGAATGCTGGTTCAGGTGGTGGCACATCAGATTTCAGATTCAGATTACTTTATTAACCATTGTGTAATACACATAGGAATTTGCTTTGGCATACTACATTTTTGCATTCAAATCAATTTTATTCACATATAACATAAACAAAAAACAAAAACAAACAAACACAAAAACACCGACAGAACGCAACACGTAGTCACCACAGCTGCCATGGACGGCGCTATCACTGTGCCAAGGTGGAGGTGGGAGCTCTCCATTATGCCTGGGGTCTTTACACTTATTATCATAATACGATTGTATGACTGCAATGTCACTGGGGCATGAGGGAGGGTCGGGATGCTCGCTGTTGTTCAGTATTACCTGGATTGCCTTTGATCTCCTGTTCTGCCAGAGATCAGCTAGTTTTTTCCTGCTGACTTTGCGCCCCCTGTTGGAATTGGGGCGCGCTGCTGCTGCTGTCTCCAGAGACGGCAGGACGGTGTCGCGCAGGAAGCACAGCTGGAGGCTAATCCAGTCAGCTGTTGAAATAGCTGTCAAAACATCAGGTTGTGGACGTAAACGCGGGAACTTCTTCAGGACTCTAGCCACATATTTCAGAAGTTGTATTCCGAAGTGTGTTCCACTGTGGCTCTGAGCTGTGAAAACTCCATTCTTGAAGAATATTCCAATCAGTAGTTTAGCGAGCTTTTTCCACTTTCCCGAATCACCAGAGGAAACGAAGGTCTTGCTCTCGCACTGTCGCTTGGTGTTCAACCGGTCCCTGTAGATCTTCTCATGGGCCTGGAAATCAAGCCATTGCTGTTCCGACAGCGGACGGACGTACTGCTGGAAGTCATCCGGGCTTGGTGCCTCTCTCCCCGGGTAGATGTTCGCTGTCGGGGGGCCGCGGCTGTCTGTAGATTCTACCGGTGAGTAGTGCCTCCTTGTACACAAGCCTGATCGCCGTGATCAGGCACATAATCCACAAAAGTTGCAAATGCATCTCAGCTCTGCACCAACTACATTAACGGTGGTAGTTACAACGGGTGCGGTTGTTATTAGTTTATAAAAACAACATTGGCGTTTACCGGTGCTTCACCTCCGTGTTGCTACACACTGGCGCGTGCGCACACACACACACAAAATGGAGCCCCATTGGTCCCATTGGTTTCTATTGAATTTGTTCGTAGCAGCAGGACATAGTTGTATGCGTCCCGTGGACGCAGCGATGCTTGGTTTAATGTGTCCCTTATTAAGTGCCTGTGCCCTTTTTACACAGTACCTTCCAGGCAACTGCAAATGATGGCCCCATGAATAATAGGCCAAAGAGGGTTTATTTCCTGAATGGACTTGGTAGCAATTGGCAGATTGCCGTGGTGGACGATTAGTGGCAATTGATATGTGATGCAAAGATACAGATTCGCTACTCACCAAAACATAGACTGCTTTAGGGAGTTGAAAGCCTACTTTTCTTAGTGGGAACACTGAGCCCCCCCACCTCACGTCTAAAATACATTTTTTAGCTTGAACAGAAAATATTTCACCTCAAGGCAAAATCTGGTTAATGGAATTTTCTTTTGACAAGATCTGTAGAGAGCGGTGTGGAGAACCTCCGCTGAAATATTTTCTTTTCTGGACAAAAAGTGTATTTTAGATGTGAGGTAGGGGGCTCAGAGTGTTCCCACTAAGGAAAGTACAGTAGGCTTTCAACGTCCTAGAACTATATTTGTTTTGGTGAGTAGCAAAACTGTATTTTTTATTTTTATAAAAAATAATAATAACAGTAAATAATAATCGTTTCTGTCTCCGAATTATCACGAGATTTGGTTCCCAGACAGGAAACGGTGGATAGTCTTGCGATACTTGGCACGTTTAGAAACATACTTTGTGCTCTTTACTGCTATACAATGACAGTGCACACATCGAAAACCAACACAGCAGAAAAAGACATGCCTTCTTTTATTTTCCTGAGCTGAGTATGTTATAAAGGTCTCAATTGTTCAGAAATAGTGTTTATTCATGAGCTTCTCCCAGGCTGCTCCACAGGCTTCCACTGGCTCCAGTGCATTCTACCGAACTTCCGGCTACAGTTTGGCACCCGTGGGGCGACGAATCTGCCGGTGGTAATTGCGAGATAGCGAAAGGGGCGTTGATGTCTTTACCTCCTATTTACCTTGGCTGGAGTCAGAGTCCTCGCTGGAAGCAGAGTCGAGAAAAGAGGAATCGGCCATGAAGCCCTGTAGGTCATCATCTGTCTGTGGCGGTGGAGCTCCATCTGGTGCTGAAAGAGAGAGTCTTTACTCAACTGAATGAAGACACCATCAGGGAGGATTGTCTGATTCCTGCCATACTTTTTAGTTTTTATACTTTTCATTGGAATCAGAATCATGTCAATGTTACGACCAACATGTACATTCCTATCCACCCGTTTCTGCGGGAGTTTACTGATTATTTGGACCCGTTTGGACCCCACTTCCGGTTTAACAGCAGACATACAAGCTCACGTCGCATCGCAGATGCAACCATTGTGAGCTTGTAAATCACACTTGGCTGCGGTGCCGGAAGCTCGGTACAGCGTCTGCGCAATAATGCACTATGGGGCGTTGGAAAGTCGTGCACCAACCACTAACCATTCCACTTTTATATCAGATATTCCTCCTAGTAACTACACATGCTTTAAATTGTGCACAATGCATTCAAACAGTCATTGACACATCCACACAATGGTAAATAATGAATGATACAAGGAGTCATCACATATCTCTACCACTTTTTTGGTCTGTGAATTAGTGAATTAGTGAACATGGAAGCTGTGGTAACTTCACTCCAAGAAAGGAACACTCTCACGCTTTACTGTCGTTGACCTTTTATATCAAGACTCTTGCAGTGACAAATAATACAGAACACTGTGGAGCGCACACGCAAACACTGTAGCCTAGTCCAGTACTTTTCCTATCTGCCGGTCACACCGGAGGTGAACCCTAATAACCCCAAGACTGGGAGACTGGAGTTCAAGGTCACCAGCTCCATCTACAGGCGACACCAACATATAATACTGTGACTTTATAACACCTCTCCCCCCTTAGATTTCAACATCACAATAAATGTTAAGTAAAGCCAAAATAGCAAATACATGTTTCTTTTTTTTCAACACATCCACAGATTATCTCAGTGCATTTTCTTTCTTTTTTTCTTTTTTTTTCTCTACACCATAATAATAATAATCACCTAGTGATAAGTTCTCACCTCTGCGCAGCACTGGTGTGGCTGCAGTCACCACTGGCGAAGGTGATTTGGGAGGGACTGGTGTTGGGGGCATGAGAGGGGTCTGTGCGGGTGTGGAAGAATGTTCATTCTGTTCAGGGGGCACAGACGCCTCTGCCAGTGTCTCTCGCTCAAGCACAGGCACGGTTGTACCTGCTTCCTCAGTAGGGTGAAACACCGCTGGTGACTGTGTGACTTTCTCTGTGTCTGGACCTGCCTCATAACGCAGGCGCACATGGTCCTGATGTCTGCGGAACTCCCGTCCGTCCCTCAGCTTGACAACATGTGAGACTGGACCACTCTGCCTAAGGATGACCCCAGGCAGCCATTTCTGGTTGTTGTTATGGCTAAAGTCCTTCACATAGACACAGTCACCTGGTTTCAACTGTCTCTCTCGTGCATGTTGATCATGTCCTTCCTTCATTTTCTCCTGTTTTCTCTCCACCTTGGCCTTCAGGTCTGGACGCAGCAGGTCCAATTTTGACTTGGGCCGCCGGCCCATCAACATCTCAGCTGGTGTGCGTCCAGTTGTCGTCTGTGGCGTGAGGCGGTAATTAAACAGGAAACGTGACAGTCGGGTGCTAATAGAGTCTCCTGTCAACCTCTTCAGACCCGCTTTCACTGACTGAACCGCCCTCTCAGCCAGCCCATTAGAAGCCGGATGAAAAGGAGCCGTCCGGATGTGATGAATGCCATTCTGCTGCATAAACTCACTGAACAGCTCACTGGTGAACGTCGTCCCGTTGTCGCTCACCAGGGAATCTGGTAAACCATGAACTGCAAACACTTGACGGAGCTTTTCTATGGTCGTAGGGGCTGTGATGTTGCTCACGATGTGGGCCTCTATCCACTTGGAATGGGCGTCGACCATAATAAAGAACATCTGCCCCATAAACGGGCCTGCAAAGTCCACATGTAGCCTAGACCAGGGACAGTCGGGCCACTCCCATGGGTGCAGTGGTGCTGGTGGCGACATATTCTGGTTGAGCTGGCATTGTGTGCACGATTTCACCTTGTTCTCCAGCTCCAGGTCCATTTTCGGCCACCAGACATAGGACCTTGCCAAGCTTTTCATCCGAGACACCCCTGGATGAGTCTCATGTAGCTCCTCCACAATCCGTTGACGAGCCGGGGGCGGTGCCACCACCCTCGAGCCCCAGAGAATGCATCCATCTTGCAAACTCAGCTCTGTCTTGCGTTTTGCATAGGGTTTGAGGTCCTCACTTTCAACCTCACCGGGCCACCCTTGCAACAAGAAAGTCTTAACCTGTGACAGGACGGGATCTCTTTCTGTCCACCGTCTGATTTGTGCTGCCTTCACAGGTGTCTCTGCCATTCTCTGCAAGGAAAACACCGTCTCGGGCGGCACATAAGTAGTCGTAGGGGTATCCGGTAGAGGCAGTCGACTCAGTGCATCAGCATTTGAATCGTCTTTACCGGCTCTGTACACAATTGTATACTGGTAGGCGGACAAGGTGAGGGCCCAACGCTGTATTCTGGCTGAGGCCAGCGGTGGGATGCATTTAGTCTCGCTGAACAGGCTCATCAGGGGTTTATGGTCCGTATGGATGGTGAATGGACGGCCATACAGGTACTGATGAAAACGTTTTACAGCGAACACAATGGCCAACCCCTCCTTATCCAACTGTGAGTACCCCTTCTCGGCAGCAGTCAGGGTGCGAGAAGAGAAACCAATAGGCTTCTCGGAACCATCCTCCATGACATGGGACAGGACTGCCCCAACGCCATAGGGCGAGGCATCACAGGCAAGCGTTATCTCTTTAGCTGGGTCATAATGAACAAGCAAAGTCTCTGAGTGGAGGAGCCCTTTAACTTCCTGGAACGCTCTCTCCTGCTCTTCACCCCACTGCCACTTAGTGTCGTTGTGCAGCAGTTTGTACAATGGGGCCAGGACCTTTGAGAGGACCGGTAGGAACTTGCCATAATAGTTCATTAGGCCTAAAAACGATCTGAGTTCAGGTACACACTTGGGACTGGGTGCCTCTTTGATGGCTCGCACTTTGTCCTCCAAGGGCTGAAGCCCCTCTGCTGTGATCTTGTGCCCCAGGTAGGTTACACTGGGTGCCATGAACACACACTTGCGACGTTTCAAACGCAGTCCTGCGTCCGTCATCCTCTTCAGCACCTGCTCTAGGTTAGCTAGATGCTCCTCCTCCGTAGCCCCGGTGATCAAGATGTCGTCCAGGTAGACTGCTACATGAGGAATTCCCTGTAACAAAGTGTCCATTGTTCTTTGGAAAATGGCGGGGCTGGACGCCACTCCAAACACTAGACCGTTGTACTTGAATAACCCCTTGTGGGTGTTAATGGTGACAAACTCTTTTGACTCCTCGTCCAACTGCAACTGTTGGTAGGCGTGGCTCATGTCCAGTTTTGTGAAGAGCTTCCCCCCTGACAGGGTCGCGAACAGGTCATCCACCCGTGGCAATGGATACTCCTCCAGCGTAGAGCACTGATTCACCGTCAGCTTGTAGTCGCCGCATATCCTTGCCGTCTTGTGCTCCTTTAACACTGGGACAATCGGAGCCGCCCACCTTGAGAACTGCACAGGCTCTATGATGTCCAAGCTCTGCAACCGGGTCAGTTCCTCCTCCACAATGCTCTTCATAGCATAAGGCACTGGCCGGGGCTTAAAGAAACGTGGCTTAGCATCAGCATCCATATGAAGTTTCACAGCCACGCCCTTCAGTGTGCCCAGCTCATCCTTGAAAACTTCCGTGTAGTTCTGCAGCAGGTCCTCCAGAGTGTGTGTGCGGGCATATTTAATTTCATGCCAATTAAGGCGGAGTTTGCGGAGCCAATCCCGGCCCAACAGACTAGGCCCGCTCCCTGTGGCTATCACCAGCCTGGCTTTAGCTCTCTGACCATCAGCTTCAAGGTCCACATAAATCACACCCAAGTGAGGTATGGGCTGGCCTGTATAAGTCCTGAGCTTGAGTTTTGAGGGCTGGATAGGAGGCAGACGGGCCCCCCATGCCTCTCTGTAGGTCTCCTCACTGATGACTGAGGCAGTAGCTCCAGAGTCAATCTCAAACGTGATATTTTGCCCATTAACCTTGACTGTGGCATAGTAAGGCTCAGGTGGCTCTTCATCTGTTTCCACCCCAAACATATTGTAAGTACACGTAGCCTCCCCATCCTCCTCTTCTAGATGGTGTGTGGCTGCTTGGGGCTGCTGAGTTTTCCTCCCCCCAGGCTTAACTCTCCCCTTAGCACTTCTGCACTTTTTAGCCAAGTGGCCCTTCTTATTACAAGAATGACAGACAGCATCTTTAAACTTGCAGTCATTAGCATAGTGTGACCCCCCACACCTATAACACTCCACCCGCTTTGCCTGCTTACTATTCTCCTTTCTGACTTGGTACACAGCCCCCGCTTGAGACCCATTCCCCTTCTGGATATCTTTTGCATCATGTGCAGCCATTTCCATGCCCTGGGAAATGTCGAAGGCTCTTTTAAAAGTCAGTGGTGGAGTTTCCCCCAGCAGGCGGCGCTGGATGGCGTTTTCATTAATGCCGCACACCAATCTATCACGGAGCATGTCATCCAACACGGCCCCAAACTCACAATGTTCAGATAGCTGACGTAGCTCCGCTACGAAATTTGACACAGACTGACCTTGTCTTCTGAAATGGCTGTGGAATTTAAACCGCTGGACAATCACAGAGGGCTTCGGGTTGTGGTGGTTTGCCACGAGCAGGACAATATCATTGTATGAAATATCTCCCGGTTTCCTTGGAGTGGCCAAGTTCCTTATCAATTTATAAGTCTTTGCCCCACACACACTCAGGAGAATAGAGCGCTTCTTCGCCTCATCATCTATGTCATTTGCAGAGAAAAAGTGTCCCAACCTTTCCTCATACTCCGTCCAGTCCTCGTTTCCCTCCACAAACTCGCTGATAGCTCCAAACATTGCCATCTGAATGCGTCGCTCGACGCCGCCGCCAGCCGGATTCTCCGCTGCCGCCGTACCGCCGTTCTGAGCGCCTCCGTTCGTCTCCACGTCCCCGTTCTGCGTCGCGTCGTCACCGCCGCCGCTGCTGCTCATAGCCTACTTCTCCAGCTTGAACAGCACGTAATCCAGTTTACCTCGTCGCCAAAAAGATGTGGTAACTTCACTCCAAGAAAGGAACACTCTCACGCTTTACTGTCGTTGACCTTTTATATCAAGACTCTTGCAGTGACAAATAATACAGAACACTGTGGAGCGCACACGCAAACACTGTAGCCTAGTCCAGTACTTTTCCTATCTGCCGGTCACACCGGAGGTGAACCCTAATAACCCCAAGACTGGGAGACTGGAGTTCAAGGTCACCAGCTCCATCTACAGGCGACACCAACATATAATACTGTGACTTTATAACAGAAGCAATATCATTATCAGATGTGGCGACAAGTGCAATCCAGTTGTAGCGCATTTAAAAGAGGTTTGGACAGCATTACTTCACTTCGCTACTGGGGGAATGAAAAGGTAGACAGACCTCCCCGAGTTTCTCCAACATGAAGCCTTTAACATTTACTACATTCAGGATTCCCACACATTTTTACCAATTAATATCCAAAACCTTTCCAAAACCTTTCCAGAATATTTAACCCAATTTCCAGGACTATATAACAATAATTCAGCTCAATAACAAGTCGCTTACTCCTATGCGCAATGCCCAAAAACAGGTAGTGTATGCCAGTGGTTCTCAACCTTTTCAGGCCGTGACCCCCGAAATTATCATATTTTAACTGGTGACCCGGCACCCTGACGAGCACTAAGAGTTGAGGAATTTTGTATAACATTTTCAATTGTGAAAATAGCAGATCTACATGCTCACAACATATTTGACAAATTGGCCAATGTTTAATTTGTCATTTCAGTGGTATTAACAAAATCAATAACCAAAGACAATGCATTGCCATTTTTTCCAGGACCTTCCAGGACCCTTGATCAATTCCAAAACATTTCCAGGACTGGAAAAATATTTTTCTAATTTCAAAATATTTCCAGGAATGTCATGACCGTGGGAACCCTGTACATTTACATTTACTATCGGGCTCAACTAGGAATTTGATGTCAAGCCATTTCCACGAAGGTTCTCTTTTATTACTGTATTCATTGTGTGGATTATTTTGTATTGCATTTTCTGTACCGTATACATTTTCTTCACTGTATTGTGGCCATTACTTCTAGGGGAGTTTTGCTGCTGCAGCGATGGTCGTCTCACCATCCCACCCTAGATTCCCAAATTGTATAATTGATCTCCATCTGAATTACTGTTGACTTCACTGCTGTAACTTTTTGTTCTTGAGCTACAAGTCCTCACTGTGGCAATAGCCAGTGCAACCTGAGCTTGTAGATCGGGTGGTTGTATCAGTGGTTGCTCATTCACGACAGCTGCTGGTGATTGCGTTGCTGTCCTCTGCTTGTATACCACCCCTGTATTGTATCAGATCTGATAAAGACCCGCAAGGGTGTGCAGATTCCCCTCCTTGTCTAAATGTATGTATTTTAGCATGCACCATAACTAAATTAGGCCAGTGGTCAAAAAACGTTTGGTCATTTTATCGTCTAATCAGGCTTTTAAGAACACCCTGAACAGTTTTTATGGGTGTGTATGGGGAGATGCCCATACACACCCATTGTAATTTCAAACTCCATTTTAACCATGATAGATTCATTAAAAACACCCATTATTTTTTCTGTTGACTCATACTACCCTCCTAATACTTGAGCAGGGAAAATGGGGAAAAAAATACAATACAAAAAGTATTACAAATAAATGAAAAAAGTTATAAAAAAAACATGGCCTGCTCACGTATTAGGAGGTTAGTATGAGTCAACAGGAAAAACATTTTTTTTTTATTAATCTTTTTTTTTATTAATCTATCATGGTTAAAATGGAGTTTGAAGTTACAATGTGTGTGTATGAGGAGAAGCCCTGGAGGAGGAGGGCCTGGTAACATTCACATTAAATATCTAAATATTGAATGAAGCAAATTAAAAACTGTTCAGGGTGTTCATAAAAGCCTGATTATTTTTAAAGGGAAATATCCCTGTAAGTTGAACCTTTTAGAAAAAAGAGGTTCAGGTAAAAAACTATAGTTGACCCTTAGGCAAAAATGTAATTGTGACTTTTGCCACTGTTTAGTACGATGACTGGTGGACCAATGAAGACACAGAACATATTCATCTCACCTCTGTCTGATATCTGTAGCCAAACTGTCTTCAACATGTCTTCTAGTTTGTCTCTCAGACCAGACACGGCATCACTCACATTCGTGAAGGACGCCAGAGGACTCAGAACGACACTGGTGGGCAAGACTGGAGATGCAGTGGACATAGAGAGAGACCTGAAGCTCTGGAGAGAGACAAGCAGAGAGACACGTAGGGCATGCGTGCAGAGCTCAGAGGGGAGCGAGCAATGAAATAGCAGGAAAACAACAAGTCATTTTGACCTAAGATCATCTTTGTGGTGTTTTTACTGTCAAACTAGTGTTAATAAATTGATCAAAACATTATTTTGCGTGTTGAAAAAATGTAACCTTAATGAAATTGGTGACATCAGCGCTGGACAACTCCTCCAGTTCAGCATTTCTCCTCTCCAGCTGGGCGATCTGCTCCTCCAGACTCCTCTGGAGTCTCTCAGCATGAGCCACTGCAGTCTTCTCCTGATCCCTGATCAGCTCTTTAACCTTACTGCGTGTTCTCTCAACTGAGGAGATCATCTCACCGAAGATCTTGTCACTGGTGTGCCCTGATGCTTCTGCAGAACTCTAGTTGACACAGCGAGTCATCAACATACAGTATATTACATGCATGCATGTGCACAAACACAGAGACATACAGACAGGTCGATAGACATACAGACAGACACGCACACACGTTATATTATAGAATATAATATCGCCATCTTCAAATCACCTACAGAGGCTTCAGAAGCCCAACCTGCAAGCAGCTTGGTGCCAGATCTTCAACGGTCTATGGTTGGTAAGTATAGACAGCCAAACATAGGGCACGGCCACACAATAAGCTTGTTACGATTGGAATCACGCAACCTATAGCGGCATTTCCTGCTTTTCCTTTGAACTATGACACCCGAGGCTTTAATAACCCTCTATTTTCCTTGTCCTTGCTGTGCGTTTGGGTCAAACCTACACGAGTCCTAACAGTAAGATCTGGCCATCTGGACCCAGCCAGCATGGGAGGAAAGCCCCAGTCTCTCGCTCCGCTTCAGGCACAAGGACAAGTTTTGGAGCACCACTCCCGCCTGCTGTCGGAATGATCTGCTGCTGTTTCAAGTATACAACAAGAGCTCCGGGAAATAGGAGGAAATATAAGCATGGTTTCATCTTCAGGATCTCTACGGGCTTTCAGTTCCTTCATGAACTCACCTTCAGAGTCTCTATGGACAGTTTCAGGTCGTTCAGTTCCTTCTTTCTCTCCTGGATCTTCTGCTGGACTTGCTGCCGACTCGTCACCACCTGTTTCTGCAAGGAATCAATGTAGGAAGTGACAGTTTGATTTCCATTGATGCATCTTCAACAAAATAACTTCCACTGGACCGATCATAACCAAGCATTGTGAACACTGTCAGTAGGCCAACTTATTAACTCCACTCATTTCTTTCACATAATGATGTATTCATGAATCAACAAGGCTACGATTGGGCTGAAACTTGAGTCAGTTCATATATGACCGATGTCATAGACAACTGAGTTCAGAGGCTGGCCACATGTAGTCCGAGATCCACATTATCAACATTGTTGTTCCTGTGTAGACTCCAAGATTCACATGACAAGATTATATTTTATTGTATACTAGTCATACAGTAACTGTTGCAGAGATATGCACTCTGTGTTTTTTAGTAGGCCCAGAGCGCCATTGACAGATTTTCTTTTTACGGTTTCCAACAGGAAACAGGATGTAGGTGTGATTGAAAAAACAGATCTCCATTCGCTCCCATGTAAAACTTTGCTGGAAAATGCCCATGTCTTTGTTTCCTAATCAGAGTAGCCCCAGAAACACACTTTGGAACAATACAAACACAGTGGAAACAGCAATGGTGATACACCCTCCCCTACAGAGTAGCGCAAAAGTGATACGCCCGCCCTACAATTGCGTACTGAGCCTTGGTTGGTTCCTCATGACTTGGGAGCTGAGAAAAATGTACAGAGCTGAGCAGCCCTGCCTAGACCCTATCTGCTGCCTTGTGTTAGCAATGGCAGATAGAGGCCGATTCTCAATACCCAAACTTGGGAAGCACGGACTTGCGTCCTTGGGAGTTCAGACTTGCAAGTTCTTCTCTGGAGTAGGGACTTCCGAGGACGGGATTACGGTAGTTCTGCTATTGGAACAGCAGCATACTCAATTAGCCAGTAGTTATGCCCCTCCCGAAAAAGCTTTTGTCCAAACCGGCTGCTTGCCAAGGCTGTTGCCAAGGCAAACCTTGGCAAGCAGGAAGTTATTCTAAGCTAGCATTGGACAACAGCTTTTTGGGAGGGGCATAGCTACTGGCTAATTATGTCACCATCTCAGCTTGCTTCAGTGCATTTCCACTGCGCGTTTCTGTGAACATGTTCAGAGCAGATGTACAAGCCATGAACGAGTCGCGTTATATGGAGTATAAAATGTGTACAAAATGTTTCTATATGCTCGACATGACTATAGAGGTAGTGTGTGCCGCTTTACGTGATTTTAGGGCCAAATCTGTAGGAGCAGTCCAAAAATGTGTTTTGCAAGAATCGGCGGGAGGGATGGGAGTTGTGGTTTGGCAGTCAAGGAGTGTCTGTGCAGAGTTTGGCATGGATCGGGGCAACGGTGGCGGAGATATGAGTAGGGCAAAAGTGTGACGTGTGACAGACAGACAGCCGATGGGGGTTTTGATAGTAACTGCGACCTGACAGTCGCAATTAATTTGTTCATTAAAGTGTGGCCTATATATTAGGTCAATATAATTCAAAAATTGATTGATTGAATACAATCAAATACTTGACAGACTTGTATATTTTTAACATCACTATATAAAGCCAACAAAATTAGCAGTGAATTAGGTATTTAATTTACCCCAAATTACCACATGATTTTAGCTTTGAATTCATGTGTGCATGATTATTATTATAATGTTTTTGACTTCAACTTTGATCTTTTAAATAATGGAGTTACAAATATTTTCCAACGAGTGATTGTGGTCGTACCCGTTTGTCAGTCCTCTCTGCTAGAGTTGACACAGTGTCATGTCCTTTATGGTGATCCATGGCACACAGAAGGCAGATACACTGCTGGTCTGTGTGGCAGTACACCTTTATTGGCTCATCATGAATGGAGCACTTCTCCAGCGGTCGGGCCTCAGCAGCAGAAGACTGGTCACCTGTACGTCTCAGATTCTCCACAACCTGGAGGTAATCAGTGAAGGAGGAGGGTCACTCACTCATGACAAAACAACAACAACAATGGGGATCATGATGTTCATGATGAAATCACATTGAGAAATGATCAAATGTGCTACAAATCCTCAACATCTTCATAAGTATGTTTAACTGGGTCTGGACAATAGGTTAAACTATTGGCCTGGAGTCTAAAAGAGCTCTGGTTCATAACTCAAGATAATGCAATGGACCAGAGCTAGCTAGGTCCAAAGTAGACCTAGAGTGTCTGTGATTAAAACAAATAAGTATTTGTGTTTAATACTCAGCCATAGAACGCCCCCATAGCGCGGAGGTTAGCAACTAATCTGCACAGCACTAATCTGCACAGCACTAAAGTGCTGCGCATTACTTGTGTACTCACCCAATAATTAATTCCTCAGCCTGGGAGAACGATATTGTCCTGTAGTGTCATATCCCTTTGAAAGTTCTGGCTGAAAACGTGTGTTTAGTTAAATATCTCCACTTATCCACGAGCCAACACGGACGACTTTCCGACTGGGCGAGGGGCCCGGAATGACTGCTGGACTGAATTCCTTTGGGAAGCACAAATGTACGGCGGGCACACAATCACACAGGTGGTGTGATTAGTCACCCCACGTCAATCACAAGCACCTGTCAATTATGTGCCCCGTACGTTTGTGCTTCCCAAAGGAAGTTTTCATATATTCAGTCCAGCAGTCATTCCGAGCCCCTCGCCCGGTCGGAAAGTCGTCCATGTTGGCTCGTGGATAAGTGGAGATATTTGACAAAGTACACATATGATCAGTAAAGTATAATATTAGTAAGAATCCACTCACCTCAGCCAGTATGTTGTTCTTCCTCAGTACAGGTCTTGGACTGAAGGTCTCTCTGCACTGGGGACAGCTGTAGTCTCTCCTGTCATCATGCTGGTCCCAGCAACCCTCAATACAGCTTCTACAGTAACTGTGTCCACAGGGTAGGGTCACTGGTTCCGTCAGAAGGTCCAGGCAGATGGAACAGCAGCAGTAGTGATCCTGGTCCGGAACAACTCCATGCTGCCGTTGTGCCATTTTACTGAGCACCACTCACACACTGACAGAGACAATAGGTTTTACTGAGCACCACTCACACACTGCAGAGTAGAGTAAACTGTCAGTAAACTGTTTTACTGACCTTTGAAGAGTTAAAGAGAAAATGGGCGGAGGATTCCTGGTTGTGTTCAAGAGGTTTATGGCTTTGAAGACAAAGTGAAGAGGAACTATTTTTTCCAGAAGTATTGATAGCAATGCCTTGTAGTGCAGTCATTTTACATTAAATAAATGGAATTGTGATTTTCAAAAGGATTATTTCCTTTATCTAATCTTGTATTTTTTTCCACAAGTTTCAACATAAAGGTCCGTGAATGTTTGAGAAGAGAAGACTTATCCGTACACCCAGTTCCTCTCAAGCAGGTGCGTCGGTAACAAGACAGTATAAGCCAGGAAACCTGAACAGATCCCACACACTGCCGCTTTAAACCTCAATAGAGTCGTATAATAAATACAGAGCAACGTTTTGGTCATGAGACCTTCCTCAAGCTAAATGCAAACTGGCTGACAACGTCACTAAATACGTTTCCAAAGGTACAGACAACCAATCAGAAACAATGTGATCACTCATTACAGACAGCTGTGTTGACCATGGTCATGTGACTTCAAAAGGTAAAGTGCACAGTGACAGTGCCTTTCGGTATCATTGAAAGTAAGTAACACATAATAATACAAAGGAAAATAAACGTGTGGCAAAAGATACAGCATCAAAGACAACTACCTGTTTGATGCCTGTCATACAGTAGGCACCGCAATGGTGGTGATCTGGAGAAATAAATATGAAGGGACTGAAAGAACAAAAATACCTTTCGCCAGGCTACAGTTAACTGTATTCACTCTAGCTAGTTTTAATGTGCAGGTACATGGGCTGCATGACAGACCACGGAGGAAAGTCCGAGGTCTCATTACTCCGACTATGTGGTTACTCATGTGGGTTAAAAAGGGTTAAAAACAAACCCCTTTCCAAAGAGTTCACAATAGTCAGGTTCACTATGTATTTTCGTTCAAAATTTGTGGGGATTAGTAAAACTATACATTTTTGGAATCTTCAGAGCATGGGGAATCCAGAAATCTTTGTTTACATTTGCACAGAAACCTGTAAAGCTGCCATTTTGGACGTTCAAAATGGCCGACATAAAATACATAAGTTGTGCTATCTTGGCTTCTAGACAACCTAGAAACTTAATTAAACATGCCAATCCTATGTTTTCTGGGTCAAGGAATCAAATGAGTAAATGATGGGTGTAAAATATTGCGGGTGTATTTTGGGACCTCCCAGAACAGTACACCAGCCAGTTAATGTCCGATTTTCATAAGAGTTGTTTTGTAGGTTTTAAAACATCCTGAGTTCATTTATTACACTTTTAAAGCAGCCAGAATGACCTTTCTGACTTTTGGTTGGGGTCTTTCCTCACCTGGGACCCCCCAGACAGACCCCTGAACCTATCTCAGTAATCGCTCTGCTCCTGCTCCAGAACAATGTTAAATCAGATCATAATTAAAGCATAGAAGTTGTTGTAGCTGGGCTTTGAAAACAAAAAGGAGTAGTAGCAAATACCAGGGGTCTTCCACAGGAGGTCCGGGACCCCTGGGAGGTCCTCAGAGTTACTACAGGGGGCCTGCCAAATCTATATTTTGAAACTTTTTTTCAAACTTTTAACATTTTTATGTGTAATGATGGTTTATTAGTATTCTCAGTATTATTTATAAAAAATGTTTGTGTTAGACAGTTATGGTTGACAGTTGTTACTGCAGGGATTGCAAGAATTAAGGTATTGCAACTTCTTACTTTGGGCGCACAGACTAACGTGTCCATTTATTGCACTGCACTCACACTGACACACACACACACACACACACACACACACACACACACACACACACACACACACACACCTCTTTGTTATCGTCAGCCCCAAACCCCACACCCTATCCTCTTAAAGAGCTCATGGTCAATTATGCCCAAGGAGATTCACTACAATATATGTCCTCCCTAATAGTGTTGAAAGTCTCCAACATAGCATTTGCAGGGAGGAGTGCAAGGCAGGTTATTGTTTGAGCAGCTGCACCGTCCCTTGCAACCTGAATTCCATCTATTTTCTTCGATTGATGGAAGCTCAGGGCAATTTGTCAGTTATGACAAAGTAGGCATCATAATACATTACATTCATCAAGGGACATGATTTTGAGGAAGTGCACACACATGAAGAGGCCCTGATTACTCAAGTCTTTGCCTCTACTGCTTATGGTGCTTTGCAAGATATATGTGTTTGGTCACCCGACACTGATGTCCTCCTGCTGTTACTTCTCTGAAATTTGCAATGTCAAGGGTTCCTTGGCCTACACAATCTACCTGTTGCTGACTGGGAAAGAACATTTGTTGGAATCTCCAAAGTACATGGGTCAATGCCTACTCAAAGCCTGATGATGATGACCAAGTCATAAACCGCTTCAAGGACCTTGGCAAGGTTTCCTCCTGAGCTTATTAATGGTGAGCATCCATCAACATCATTGGAGCATTTTGCATGCCGTGTTTACAGTTCAAAAGGTCCAACAACCCAGCAATTACTCAGATGGGAACTATTTCTGTCAAAGAACTTAGAGCTTGAGATACTACCTCCAACTTGTGCTGCACTGTTACCACATATCCTCTGTGCCAACTACGTCACAATGAGGGATAAATCATACCTGTCAAATTGCCCACCAATTGAAGAAAATAGATGGAATTCAGAGAGTGGAGGGTATGTTCCAGTCAGGTGTCTTGCCCTCCCTGCTCCAAAGGCAGTACTTGAGCTCATAATGTGACTGAAAAGCAGTTTGCAAGGGATGGTGCAGGTAGTCAAATAACCTGCCTTTTACTCTATGCTATGGTGGAGACACTGTCAACACTATTAGGTTGGACATTGAAGATGAAGACGAATAGATCCTGCATGTCTGAAATTACTGTATTGTAGTGAATCTCTTTGGGCATAATTGACCATGGGCTCTTGGATAGGGTGAGGGTTTTGGGCAATACAAAGAGGTGTGCGTGTTGTGTTGTCAGTGTGAGTGCAGTGCAATAAATAGACACGTTGTTCTGCACGCCCAAAGTAAGAAGTTGCAATACCTTAATTATTGCAATCCCTGCAGTAACACCTGTCAACCATAACTGTCTAACACACAAAATATATAAATAATACTGAGAATACTAATAAACCATCAAAGTACAATACATAACCCAGGATACCTAAAAACATTCAAAGTTTCAAATGTAAAAAAAATAAAATAAATCACACCCGTGTGAACTGAGTGGTGGTTCCCCCCCCCCCTTCCCCCCTGTGTGTGTGTGTGTGTGTGTGTGTGTGTGTGTGTGTGTGCGTGTGTGTGTGTGCCTGGTCTGGCCTGGCCTGAACAACAGCGCCCCTCCCTTAACATGTGTGGTCAGAAAAGGTTACTGCAGGCTACAGACAGACAGACAGACACGCACGCAGACAGACAGACAGACCCACACACACGGCCACGTATAGGAGCGTTGTGACCACCGCTCAAAAAAAGATCCCATAAGAATTTGGCGTACCCCCTGTAGTAACTATGAGGACCCCCAGGGGTCCCAGACCCCCTGTTATTTGCTACTAATCATTTCTGTTTCCAGAGCCCAGCTACAACAACTTTTATGCTTCAATTATGATATAATTTAACATTGTTCTGGAGCAGGAGCAGAGCGATTACTGAGATAGGCTCAGGGGTCTGTCTGGGGGGTCCAAGGTGAGGAAAGACCCCAACCAAAAGTCAGACAAGTCATTCTGGCTGCTTTAAAAGTGTAATAAATGAACTCGGGATGTTTTAAAACCTACAAAACAACTCTGATATTATGAAAATAGGACATTAACTGGCTGGCGTACTGTTCTGGGAGGTCCCAAAATAGATAACACCCAGAAAGGGGGTGGGGGTCCAGGACATTTTACACCCATCATTTACTCATTTGATTCCTTGACCCAGAAAACATAGGATTGGCATGTTTAATTAAGTTTCTAGGTTGTCTAGAAGCCAAGATGGCACAAATTATGTATTTTATGTCAGCCATTTTGAACGTCCAAAATGGCGGCTTTGCAGGTTTCTGTGCAAATGTAAACAAAGATTTTGGATTCCCCATGCTCTGAAGATTCCAAAAATGTATAGTTTTACAAATCCCCACAAATTTTGACCGAATAAACATTTCTTAACATAGTGAACCGGACTACAAGGTGAGGTCATGCATAGAGCTCCCCCTCTTGGATCTCTATTCTGCCTGCAGGAATCAATGAGCATTATTTATTCCTCTGAAAATCGATCAAACTACAATAATGAGGGCTGTTTATCTATCACCCTGACATTATGCGTGAAGGATATAACATGTAAGCAAGCTGTGACACTTACATGGAATGTCACATTAGTTACATTGCTTGTTTTGCTTATTGCAACTGCTACTTTAATTATTTTATTGGCTAAAGTACTTTGCAGGATGGTGCCGTTTTTATTCAGTGTTCATAATGTTTATAGTATGATGTAGCCTATTTGCACTGCATTAGCCATACTGGTGTGACAGTAGATTCATAGTGTTGCCTGTTGACTAATTTGTTGAACTGTGCATGAGCCCATACACCTGCTACTTACAGTTATAACTGCCACATGACCTGTAGGCTGCTGTAGCCTATGTTCGACTCAGTTCTTTATAAAGGATTCTCTAATCTCTGACTGGTACCAAGTTAACCATACCTTCCTCCCCCCATACAAGTTATTGCCCCCTTCCCCCTCCTGACAGAGCCTACAATTGCCTATGCATGCACACACACACACACACACACACACACACACACACACACACACACACACACACACACACACACACACACACACACACACACACAGATCCAAGAGAGCGCTCTATGCATGATGTCACCTTATGAGATTAAGAGATTAAGGTCTAGTCTACATATGTGTTGACACTTACCTGCTTCAAGAAGAGAAGTCCTTATACAGGAGGAAGTTGTGAGTCTGCTAAATAAAGACTTGAATAGAATGAATAAAGAAAGACAATCTGCTTATAAAGCCTTGAATAGAATACATCTAAACAGTCTGCTAATGAAGACTTGAATAGAATGAATATAAAGACAGAATATGAAGCTTCCAAAAAGGACCACAGCTGACTTACATGTCTGTGCCTGTGGGGTTGTGTGTGGAATCCCTCCAATAGGGGGAGACAGATCCTTCTCTGCCGTTTACAAGAAGTGGGACCATTTCTTGTAAATGCTGTGAGTACAGCCATGTCATACCATGTGTAGCCTACAGAGGGCAACAAGAATCCTAGTCATTGTATTCCTGTACAGATTTCGTATCCAGTGTCTACTCTTTGCATGTTTGTATTTCTGCAAAAAGAAAATGTATATTAAATTAAATTGTGATTCTATGGCTTACTTAAGAATATCAGTAGACTATCAAAGCACTTAGCACTCCAACAGCACCAGAATGATATGAAGGCTGTTGTGTCTGGAATGAGAAGTCTCAGGTTTCTTTTTTTTTTTTTTAAGATTTGTGTTTGGGCTTTTTATGCCTTTATTTGATATGATAGTAGACTGACAGGAAATGGGGAGAGAGAGGGGGAATGACATGTGGCAAAGGTCGGCCGGGTCGGGAATCTAACCGGCGACGCCAGCAGGCATCACAGCCTAGTATGTGGTATGCTTGACCACCTTGACCACCAGGCCAGCGGGCGCCCCAAGTCTCAGGTGTCTTGTGGTGTGTGCTCATTATTATTTTATTAATTACATTCACTTATAAAGATGGATTGCACTCAGCAAAACAAGGTGACTTTCTCATTGTTTTTATTTGATGTGACAACAGAGCATAGACTTTACACAGGTTATTACAGGCATCACACAATTCATGTAAAAACATTATGTTATTGCAGTACATAGCATTTGATCAAATACATTGCTTTGATAAATACAATATCTCACAAGCCCTATTACAGACTGTTTTATCAAAGATATGCAAGTACAATGAGCAACAAAGGCATTAAAAAAATCTTACATACAGAAATCATATCATTATCAAATCAAAAATCATATCAAACTTTATTTATATAGCACATAAAAAATGAAGTGCTCTACAGATAAAAAAAAAAAAAACAACAACAACAAAAAAACAATGCAACAAATCAGTTGCTCTATCCTACCTAAGAATGACGGAACCTCTGTCTGTCTGTCTGTCTGTCTGTCTGTCTGTCTGTCTGTCTGTCTGTCTGTCTGTCTGTCTGTCTGTCTGTCTGTTCCCATCCATTTTTCTCTTCAGTGGGTTGACCAATTTGTTCTGACCTGGCCATTGACATATGAACAGAGTAATTTTAATTAAATGTATATCTAATAACTATTAATTTAGCGAATGTCTGTCCGTCCGCCGTCTGCAAGCTGATATCACTGATACTAACAGGTAACAGCCGCATGCTGAAACAATGTCCAACTGACATCACTACAGAGCCCAAATTTGGAGATGACATCACAGACTGGCCTGGACACAGAGCACCATGAGCATAAAAGAGAGACAGACGGACGGCAAGCAATGCCCAACTGACATCACTGACTGGCATCACTGCACGGACATCACTACAAGGCCCAAATTTGGAGATGACATCACAACACAGACTGGCCTAGACACAGACCACCATATAGTCCGGTAAATATAAGGCAGAGGTTGGACAAAATTGTATTATTTCGTTTTTCAACTGATTCTGTCAGGAAATTAGGTCTACTAGCCAGGATAAAAAAATCTACCCTGATCTGCTCACTGCAAATACCCACAGCGGCCAAATCAAGTTGGGCTCCCATCGAAGAAAAGAAATGATCAAGAATAAATAAAAATGATTTGTGGAAACACTCATAATTACGCTATAAAACGTGTGTTTATCCAAGCACCATGAATGAGGTCCATTATCTCTACTGACACAGAGACACTTTGGAAGAAAAATCAGTGAAAAACACTGGGTAGAGGGGTTGACTGAATTTGTTCTGGAAGGTGTGCAGGTGTGTCAGTGTGTCATAGGACACTCTGTAGAAGGACAGAGTCCCAGCAGGAAAGTCCAAATACACGGCTACTCTGTTGGAGGGGCTAATAGTGAGGTTCATGGCCCTACTATTGTGCCTGACAGTGTATTTGTTAGAATCACGGTGACATTCCAAAGTCCATGACCTGTCATTCCATCCAAGATGGCATTCCCTATAGCTATCTTTCCTATTGTATTCTCTGTAACTCACTGCTATGTCAACTGTTCCTCTCCACTCTGCCTCCCAGTAACAACGCCCAGTCAGACCCTTTGTACACATAACATATGTATTAACAGTAAACCTCTCAGGATGAGCAGGATATGACTGAGCCTGGCTCACCCATGCCACTGTTCTGTTGTTCTCAGAAAGACGGAGATTTTTGTGTGCTGTGTTCGTGTCCAGTGTGAGAGGATGGAAAACTATTGAGAAAACAAAACAGTAAACATTAAAAAACAATCATGACACAGATACACACATGCGAGGAATCCATCATCCAATCATCATCGTCAATTCATAAAAAAATACTTGTAGATCATCTTTTTTAATATAGCCGATCAACAAGCTCACAATGCATCATGATGCAACCCACTGTGAGCTTATAATAGATTTTCAGACTGCTAAGCAACCTTCAAATCCAGCCCTATATTGAGCTGATCAGCGCAATGGTCACCGAGTTATGGACATTTTATATATTAGACATTGCTGTAGTGTCCGATGTGTGTGTGATTTAGTTTTTTTGGTGTGACAATTGTCATGGCAGACCCCTGATCAGTGTTGGTGCCAAGTTCGATGCAGATCGGAGCAAGTCTGCATGTTAAGTTTGTGGCGTCCACCGTCGACCGCCCAATATCGACCCATCCTCTAGTCTAGGTTTTAATATTACTGATTTAGCTCACAGCCTCTCACAATGTGACATACTAGTAAGCTAATAGACTATTTTTATGTTTGAATTACAGTCGATCAACAAGCTCACAACCAGTCACAATGCCATACGAGTTGTAAACTTGTAGATAAATATGTATATTTTTTTAACTATAGCTGAACTACAAGGTCACATTTTCTGACAAGGTCACATTTTCTGGTGTCAAGCTCACAATTTAATGCATCATAATGTTACAAGCTGTGGGCTTGTATATCAGCAATTTTTATATTATTTTTGAAATATAGTCGATCTACAAGCTCAAAACGCAGTGTAGTGAGACACGCTTTGAGCTTGCAGATGGGCCATTTTTGAAAAGCCCACAACCTGTCACAATGCAATGTGTTACGGTATGAGCTTGTAGATTGGCTATTTTTAAATCGTTTAGATCTACAAGCTCACAACCCATTACGATGATTGTGAGGTTGTAGATTGGCTTGTTTGGAAATATACCTGATCTACAATCACACCACGCATTATGATGCAATGTGCTGAGAGCTTGTAGAGCTCTGTTGCTATGTTTGAAATATAGATGATCAATGTGAGCTTGATTGCCTGCTTTTGCAATATTGCTGATCTATAGGCTCACAACTCACCATGATGTGACACATTGTGAGCTTGTAGGTCTTCTGTTTTCGCGTAATTAAATATAAATATGTGTGCGTATGCGCGCGCGCGTGCGTGCGTGCGTGCGTGTGTGTGTGTTCTGCAGTCATCACTACATTGACTACGCTACTGATCAACATGTACTCACATTGCAAAAAATCCTTCCTGGTCTGAGGCTTCGGTGAGTCAGCTTGCCCCGTAGGTACACCTGTGAATTCACATTTATAAAAATATTGTCACACTGGCACTTCCTTTATATAGGCCTACTTGGTAAAATAGTCTTTAGCAATCTATGTGTTTAATCTACATAAAACTTTAAGAACTATAAATGAACTATTAAATTAGTTTTTGTTGTCTAACCCATATGATATGATTGCTAGGCTATGTTGTCAAATACTCAAATTTGATCATACAATGAGATGACACACATAGGCATGTGTATACTGTAATCAACGTCAAAGGTCTAGATTGACAAGGTGAGCAGTGAGCACATTTGAAGGCAGTGTTTTTTCACATCTACAAAAACTGGTAAAACATGCTGTGCACATGGATTGTGCTTAGGCCTACTGTGAACAATGTTGACTATTCTAAGACTGCAGTCCACCCAATGCATGAGGATGTTGCACATTGCAAGGCTTGTTGAATGCTGTTCAACATGTTCCTCTTGTTCCCATAACAGCTATATCAGTAATTAACATAGTTAACAGCCTCAATACAGCCATTGTGGGGAATAGAGAGGCTTGCAGCATCAAACATAACTAAAAGACAATCAGAGGGTATACTAATAGATTTTAATTTGTTGATAAAATCAATGGAGTCTCTAGTGTAGGAAGAAAAAGATATGTTAAGAGATATATTAAACGCATGGTTTAAGCAAATGGTCTATAAAAGTGGAAACATTGTGAGAACCTATGCCACTGACAATTGGTCTACCTACTAAAGGAACTGTTTGTGAATTCTGAACCTTTGGCAGAGTGTAAATGATGGGAATGACAGCATGATAAATGAGTAGATGTTCATCTTTGCCCAGTTCCTTATTGTTAAAGCAAAAATCTAGTTTATCATGTACGGGTGCTCTGAATGGATTAGTGGGCCAGAAGGAAGTTTTCCTATAGAAAGTAGTATCATTAGGCTGTCCCTTATAAGCCTGAGGGATATTAATGGTGGCGTCTTTACACAATTGAGTAAGACAATCTATTTCAGCTTTAGACAAATTGTTATGGACTTTGTATTCCCATTTCATTATCGGAGCACCCAACAGTATACAGTAGCCTATGTCATGTTCAACCAAAGGGAAATTTGTTATCCAAGGACACATTTCTATTTCTAGGAGGCACAGATTTATTCAATACAGGAGAATTAACAGATTCACGGTCAACTGAGCTCACATAGAAGACACAATAAAGTTGCTATTAGGATGTGGTGGTGAAGCAAAGGATAGCCCCTTGTTGAGGGCAGACACAGCCACCTCAGTGAGGTGCATGGAGGAAAAGTGAATTACCGTGTTGTCTTGCTGTAGGACCGGGTGTAGTGAACATGGTCTGCCACGTGGTGGTAGCTGGTCCTGCTGCACCCTCCTCCTCGCTGGAGTCAATCCCTGAGGAAAGGAACTGGAGCCCCGGTAGCCCCTGCTGTGGTGGTGGAGCTCCATCCGGTGCTGAAAGAGATTGTCTTACTCAACTGCGTAAAGAAACCATCAGGGAGGATTGTCTGATTCCTGCCACACGCACACAACAAAACAATAATTCTCCCTTTCGTATTAGATACTCGTCGATGGGCGAATTCGAATTTAGAAAGATCTTACACAAATATTGGTATTATATCATTCAGACAGATTCTAGACTTAAACAAGTATTCAAAGAGCCCCCAAGTGTTTTTTTTAGTCGTCCTCCTAATTTAAGGGACCAACTTGTTCAATCCTAAACATCAACCACTAACCATTCCACTTTTCTATCAGACATTCCTCCTAGTAACTACAAGTGCTCTAATTGTGCACAATGCGGCTACGCAACCAAGTGTAAGTCATTCATACATCCACACAATGGACAGAATTAATGATACGAGGAGTCACCACAAGCTCTACCATTGTTTTTGGTCCATCTTATTAAATGCCCTTGTGGATTTGGATTTTAAGTAAGACCAACATACCTCCACACTCAAAGACTGGAGATGCAGTGGACATAGAGAGAGACCTGAAGCTCTGGAGAAAGACAAGCAGAGAGACAAAGTAGATCAGTCCAGACAGGATGGAAGATCAATAGATTAATACAAATAAAACCATTGATCAAAACAGTTGTCCGTGTTGCTCGGCCAGTTAATATGCACAGTAAATGTCTGCTCAGTTGTGCTGTCAAGTTCCCTGGATTTGTTGATGCTTGACATTCAAAGAGATTGACAGTTGGTTTGGCATGTTACCGCCACCACCACCAACAACAACAACAAGAAGCAACATATCTTGCGTTGGAGAACATTGTATCCGTAAATAACAGAATGGACAACCATTATGTTTTTCTTTTGCATTTTTGTGTGTGGTTTATCTTGGTGTATGTATGTACTATGTTTGTGAGTGTCTTGTAAGCCCGTGCAGGCTGGGCATCGTTTGGTGCAGGACACTTAAATAAAAACCTCTATCTATCTATCTATCTTTATTAAGTAGCATGTAATAATCTGGATAATGGACGGCGAGACGTTCATCGTACTATTCTTATTCTTGTGTGTTTGTATTTGTTATGATTATGTAGTGAAAAAAACAACAGCAGAAAAACAGTTGAACCTGAATGAAATGGATGTCATCAGCGCTGGACAACTCCTCCAGTTCAGCATTTCTCCTCTCCAGCTGGGCGATCTGCTCCTCCAGACTCCTCTGGAGTGTCACTGCAGCCTTCTCCTGGTCTCTGATCAGCTCTTTAACCTTACTGCGTGTTAGCTCACAGGAGATCTTGTCACTGTCAGCCACTGCTGCTTCTGTATATAACTAGTTAACACAGTGAGACATTGATTATTATTATATATACATCAACACACATTTAGACACTAACGAACGAACGGACGGACGGATGGACAGACAGACAGAAAACATTATATTATATTAATTATATTATTAAAAAGCAATACAAGAAACATCCCTAACCCTAGGGCTCCACCAAAATGACGGCGTCGTGGCAGCGTCGGACGGCGTCAAAAAATGAACCGGGGCGAATTTGAGCGTCCAACGCTGACGTTGACGTCGGCAGTGGAGCACACTTCATTAATTAAAACGGGAGCGTTCCCAGCGCTGATGTTGACACGACGCTTGACTCGCCTGGTGGAGCCGGGGGGTAACTAGTGACTAACATTAGGCTGTATACAGCAGAGATGCGCGGATGGCGGTTTTAGCCGCGGTGCACCGCAGTGATCCACGGTGAGGGTGGATTTGGATCAATCAAATATAATTATTAATTAAAGCTGCAAGCAGCATTGACCGGGCCCTCGCAGCTCTACCAACGTCACAAGCAAGTGGCAACAGCCAATCAGAAGAGGGGACGGGGCTAAGTTAAACCAATTAAGGTGAAGGAATCTTAATGAAGTCATATGACACCAACCACACGTCTGTACGACAAACGGTTCATGAGATATAGAGGCACTTCCTGTTTGGCAAAGGGCACTTCCTGTTTGGCGAAGGAAGCGCCAATTAAGGTTAAGGACTCTTAATCAAGTCACATGACACCACCCACACATCTGTACGACAAACGGTTCATGAGATATCTCTTTCATAGATCCTTCACCACCTCACGCAAATTACAAAGTACTAGTCCTTACCCGTTCAAAGATATGAGCTCCGAAATGATGTGCAGTGTGTGGGTTATGGGATGTGCACTGTGCACACGGTATATGAGGGATGGAAAGTAACTTTAACTGGTACTTGCATGATAATATGTAGGAGCATCAATGTAAGAAATACCCGTTTCGTTTAATGGCTATGTGTGTGTGTGTGTGTGTGTGTGTGTGTGTGTGTGTGTGTGTGTGTGTGTGTGCAGCGGTTTGGACCGTGAGACCATCCGCAGAGTGGTCTGTGTTTCTTTTTGAGAGGGTCGGTCCGCCTGAAAAACGCGTTTTGGAACAAAACGGTTACGTTTTGCGCGTTTGTGACGCCCTCTACGGGTCGAATTGGAAATGCTTCTGGGGATTCGTTGAGTAAGCCACCCGCAACCTGTGGCAGAAATTCAGTGTTGACTCGACGTTTTGTTTGTGATTTATGGCTATTGTTTGCAAAACGGGCCCCTCCCGCTAACTTTGGAGGCCCGTTACGAACGAACGGTATGGACTATCAAAATATCCCTTGACTATGTTCATTGCATGGGTTCAGAGATCATGTGTACCCATTTGCGTGACATTTGAAGAAAATATGTAGGAAAAGGAGCAAAAAGTGTGTTTTGGAGAAAATTCAAAATGGCGGAAAATCTATCCTGACGCAAATGGGCGGGGCCTATATCGGGAGATGCGTATTGACCCAAGGAATCCAGGGAAAAAAGAATTTTAATGTTCCGACCTACGGTTCAAGAGTTACAGGCCGAAACGTAAAGTGGACTGTTATAGCGCCACCATGAGGCCAATTTGTGAAAGTGACAAACGGGCTTCACAGTTATGTCAGGTGTGTTCATATGCTAATGGTGATGCGATTTCAGATCAATTGCTCCAGCCACTGAGGAGAAACGCTGTTTCAGACACTCACTCAGACACTCACTCAGACATTTGGTGAATTATATGTTAGATAGGCTACTGTAGGTAAGTTAAACTTCCCACTAGAAAGCTGTGTGTGTGTGTTTGTTTGTTCCTCTCTCTCTGTCGCTCTTGTCTCGCTCTCGGTGTGTAAGTGTGTGCCTGTCTGCAGGGACATGCAGAGACATTTTAGAGAGGCAGGAGCTGATATTTCTAAAAGGGCCTTTTTGGTGGACAATTCTCTTGAATGCAGCCTTCAGTTATGGTATGGAAAGGGCCCGGGGACATTTGCATTTTTTACCATAGTAAAAAAATGCATTCATGGGCACTTTTTACAGACTGATCTGGCAGGGGCTCAAGCCCCCTTTGATGTCTATGTGTGTACGTGCCTGCCTGCCTGCCTGTCTGTCTGTCTGACTGCATCAGCGTAGCGCAGCACAAAAAAGACGAATAGAGATTCTGTAGGCTAAATCAATGAATGCATTTCTGAGAATACCAGAAAACAATAATAATTTGACATTATGGAAGTTGCGGATGAGGATGGATGCGGATATATAAATTCAATTGCATAATATAATTAATGCGGTTGGATAATGGGCGGATAATTAATTTGCGCGGATGGATTCGGATGGCCTCAAAAGCCTATCCGCGCATCTCTAGTATACAGTATGTGAATCTTTTGTCTGTCTTGTTAATTTTGTTTCTGGATGTATACTCCATCCAGAATAAATAACATTATGTCAGGAACTTTATGCATGGTTTCAGCATCTTCAGCGTCTCTATGGACTGTCTTGGGTCTTTCAGTTCCTTCATGAACTCACCTTCAGAAACTCTATAGATGGTATCAGGTCTTTCAGTTCCTTCTTTCTCTCCTGGATCTTCTGCTGGACTTTCTGCTGACTCGTCACCACCTGTTTCTGCAAGGAATCAATGTAGGAAGAGACAGTTGGAGTTCCATCCACACATCATCTGAAGTCAACAAACTAATTCAGTAAAAAATGTAAATAAAATCAGGGACATATAATTTACATCACATCATTCTCTTTGGGTTTTCATTGGGTACAACAAATACCTATACATCAACCTATAGCCTATTATAGAGCATCGCAGTGAGTTGTCGGAAGTAAACATCCCATTCATTTTCACCATAGGGTTTTTCATTATCAGCCACAAAGTCGTAGAAATTCAATGTACACTTACCACTAGGCTGGTGGTTGTAAAATGGTTCTATATGCTCCTGTAGAACCCCCGAGTATGTATGCAATCACTCTAGTTTTAGTAAAAACACGTTTTAATCAAGATCGCACGGAGAAGAACTGCATTACCCATACTGCTAAAAATGGATATCCGGTGAAATCGACGTCTGTGATTGGTCTAGCTTCTTCTTCTTTCATGTATCTTGCGGTTATCGCGGAAGTAGCTTAATGCCCTCTGTCTTCCTGGTGGATTATTGCACTTCAGCAGAAATACATGTCAGGCCATATGCTGGCCATATGTCAGGCCAATCACTTAGCGTGATTTAAGGGTTATATTTCAGGAAACAAGTATCATTCGCAATGCATTCTGGGTGTGTAGTTTCTGCAATTTTTTAAATAATGATGTACACAGTCTTGTACCCTGCCCATTTTTTCAGCTTTCTAATTAATCATTGCATAAAAAAAAAAAATTGTCTCGATTCCTCACCAGCCGAGGTGGCTTTGTCCGAGGCTTAAAAACGTTTATATAAATACTTTATGAAATGTCTATGGAAGAAATGAATGGGGAAAACGCTTCCGACACCAGAGTGAGGACGGGGTGGGGCTTCAACTGCGATGCTCTATGGCCGTATGGCTCTGCAGGAGTCTAGCTCTCTATATCTCTGTTGTGCTCTTTTCTCATCTTTGGTTTTAAACAGAAGCCATTGTACAAATTAATTAATTTACCACCCCAAAACAACCACCTCATTTCTGCTTTGAATTCATGTGTACATGATTAATTACTAGTTCTTCCACTTCGATTTTTCAAATAATGGACATATAGGCCTATTTGTTGTCCAACAAGTTATTGTGGTCCTACCTGTTTGTCAGTCCTCTCTGCTAGAGTTGACACAGTGTCATGTCCTTTATGGTGATCCATGGCACACAGAAGGCAGATACACTGCTGGTCTGTGCGGCAGTACACCTTCTTTGGCTCATCATGAATGGAGCACTTCTCCAGCGGTCGTGCAGTGGCTCGATCCGATATGGCCTCAGCAGCAGAAGACTGGCCTCCTGTACGCCTCAGATTCTCCACAACCTGGAAGTAATCAGAAACAATGGGAAATATGAGGTTCATGATGAAAACACAAAGATTATAGAATGTGCTACAATCTCAACACTATGTGGCTTCGACCTTTGAATTGCATACTGTGGAGTGTTGACTGCTTATGTTGTTGTAAAACATAAACACCTTTAAAATAATATGTTGTATTTTTTATGGCGTACATATGATCAGTATGTTAACAGTAGCACAATATAAGCAGATAGTTCAAAAGGATTAAAGCCCCAAATATTAACGTTCCTACATTGATTGATTGATTTAATGATTGATTCCTTTATTAGCAGTTTGCATAGGAAAAGCACAGTACAGTTCAGATACAAGGTCTACTAATAGGATTTAAACCCAAGAAAGCACAAGGGCCTGTTTACATTGGGGCCTTTTGTATTCAATTAATTGAAAATGACTGTGGTATGTAGTACTAATAGTCATACCACTTGTATTATTTGCAAACTTTCAATGAAGTATTCAGTCAATCCATCCATCAATCTATCCATCCATCCATCAGTTATTGCTTACTTAGATTGACCCACCTGCTTTTGAAAATAAAGCTTAAAGAATTCAGTGTAAAATTGCTTAGTCCGACAAACCCCCCTCTGACTCTAAAATAATCATTCACACTTCTATTCAACGACTAGATTTCAATCCCAGGGCACATTGAGCAAAGAAAGGTGTTTACATTCCTTCTTTTGTATCCCCCTGGTCTATGGTCTATGAGGGGGCGCTCCCAACACCATGATCATTATTTCATATTTACATGCTGATTTAGGCTCTAATATTTAGGTGAGGGGTAGCCTGGTATTTCTGGATTGTGGCTGTGGCATTAAAGCATTTTGGACGGTAAATTATGTTGTAAGGTGTTTTTCTTTTTGTTCCCAGGAGTAGGGCCTACTCTGTCTCAATCAGATCTAGCCACACATGATCATTAAAGTAAGAATCCACTCACCTCAGCCAGTATGTTGTTCTTCCTCAGTACAGGTCTTGGACTGAAGGTCTCTCTGCACTGGGGACAGCTGTAGTCTCTCCTCTGCTCACCCTGTTGGTCCCAGCAAACCTCAATACAGCTTCTACAGTAACTGTGGCCACAGGGTAGAGTCACTGGTTCCGTCAGACGGCCCAGGCAGATAGTACAGCAGCAGTAGTGATCCTGGTCCGGAACAACTCCATGCTGCCGCTGTGCCATTTTACTGAGCACCACACACACACTGACAGAGAAAAAAAGCTTTTGTAGCACCACTGTCAGAGCAGAGCAAACTGTCAGTAAACTGTTTTACTGTCTGACGATGAAGAGAAAATGGGCGGAGGATTCCTGAAAATTAGGTAGGGCCTCAGGTAGAGCCCGAGGCCCTACCTGGCCCTAACTGGGCCCTAACTGGGCCGGCCCGAGACCGACTAGTTAGCATACATTTTAGGCCCTACCCGGCCCGAAAACGTCGGGGTGGTCGGGTATGGTCGGGTTTGGAAAGAATTCTATCACAGTAATAATAGTAACTAGAGAAATTGCAATTTGGGAAATTGCGAGTGTGGTTGCATAAAAAGTTGCATAAAAAAAGTTACCTTACTATATATGGTGTTTCCCATTCAAAGTCAATGGGAAAAGTTACGTCATAAAAGTTACTCACTATATATGGTGTTTCCCATTCAAAGTCAATGGGAAAAGTTACGTCATAAAAGTTACTCACTATATATGGAGTTTCCCATTCAAGTCAATGAGACTAAGAGTTTTGAAAAATGCAAAATTCCCCAGAGTAATAATGTGGTTGCCCTGGCAACCACACTAATAATAAAATAACAAAATACATTTTCTTTTTTCATTGAGCCCGAGGCCCCCGACTAATTAGCATACATTTTAGGCCCTACCCTACCCTAAGGTTGGGTCGGGTTCAGGTACGATCGGGTTCGGGCAGAATTTGAGAACTCTAAGACAAAGTGAACAGGAGCTATTTTTCGCTGACATATTGAGTTTTGATATCAATGCCTTAAAGTGCATTCATTTTAGATTAAATAAATGCCATAGTGATTTTCAAAAGGATACCTATACCTAGCAATGAGAGTCTTGTATTCTTTCAACACCTTTCAAAATAAATGGCAGTGAATGATGTTCAAAAATGTAGGCTGAGATCTACTAAAACAGGGATGTCAAATTGGTAGCTCATGGGCCAGATGCAGCCAGCGAAGCAGTATAGGCATACAATACACACGCTGAGTCCGACGTGATGTCACTCTACTGTCCACACACCCCATGAGCTATAATAAAGTAAGCCTAATCTCTCCATCATATCATCTATAGTATATGTAGGTAAAACAACCGCATGACTTCATTCACCATCATGCACAATCTGTGCTTGTTTTGGAGTATACAGTTGAAATCTGGATTGTTTAAAGGAGGTTGTGTGAAATGTGTGTTTTAGTCGGGGGTCGGATTGACTTACAGGTAGGGGTGTAACAATATAGTAACTGCATCGAACTATCGTTTTTGACTTTTGAAAATCGCAGTATATCGAAACGAAAACAGCTAAAATCGTATCGTTTGATTTTGTATCGTATCGGCAGGGCAAAGAATCGATTGTATCGATACTACATATACTTTTGCATTGTATTTAGCATTTTTAAGAAGAAAAAATGAAAAGGAGGGGTTTAATTACTTTTCCATTCCATATAGCTACACTGGTCTATCGATAAATGTGTGTAATCTCTGGGTTCATGTCAAGGTGCAGGTTTGTCAATATACAATGTCCATGTATTTGGCAGATAATCTCAAAATCACAATCATAATAAATGTTTACTTATTTATATCCATAATAAGACATGTTTCCCTTAAAAACCTGCACTATCCACACCTTAAAAACAAACCCCCTTTCACTTTATGAACAAGGAGTTCATAAGCTGACGTCAAACATAGAGCTCCCTCTCTTGGATCTCTATTCTGCCCTGCAGGAATCAATGAGCATTATGTATTCCTCTGAAAATCAATCAAACTACAATAATGAGGGCTGTTGATCTATCACCCTGTCATGTGTTTGAAGGATATAACATGTAAGCAAGCTGTGACACTTACATGGAATACATTAGTTACATTGCTTGTTTTGCTTGTAACTGTCTTCTATTGTTCATTGTTTTGTTGGCTAAAGTACTTTGCAGATGTTGGATGGTGCC
The DNA here is from genome assembly GCF_963921795.1 of Nannobrachium achirus. Classification (NCBI taxonomy): domain Eukaryota; kingdom Metazoa; phylum Chordata; class Actinopteri; order Myctophiformes; family Myctophidae; genus Nannobrachium; species Nannobrachium achirus. Next base: position 33,679,168 of record NC_137831.1, on the reverse strand, counting down.
ATTTTTATTCAGTGTTCATATGTTTATAGTATGATATTTGCACTGTATTAGCCATACTGCTGTGACAGTAGATTGTGTTGCCTGTTGACTAATTTGTTGAACTGTGCATGAGCCCATACACCTGCTACTTAGTTATAACTGCCACATGACCTGTAGGCTGCTGTAGCCTATGTTCGACTCAGTTCTTTTAATATGCAACTCACTATAAAGGATTCTCTAATCTCTGACTGGTACAAGTTAACCATACCATACTGTGGCCAAGAGAGAGAGAGAGAGCTCTATGCATGACATCACCTCATGAGATTAAGGTGTAGTCTACTACATATGTGTTGACACTTAAAGACAAGGTCTGTCTTACCTGCTTCAAGAAGAGAAGTCCTTATACAGGAGGAAGTTGTGAGTCTGCTAAATAAAGACTTGAATAGAATGAATAAAGAAAGAGAGAATCTAAACAGTCTGCTAATGAAGAATATAATGAATATAAAGACTGTGAAGCTTCCAAAAAGGACCACAGCTGACTGACATCTCTGCTTTTTTTTGTAGCTTACAGTCTGGAATTCCTCCAATAGGGGGAGACAGAGATCTATCTCTGCTGTTTACAAGAAGTGGGACCATTTCTTGTAAATGCTTTGAGTACAGCCATGTCATACCATGTGTAGCCTACAGAGACAGAAATAATCCAAGTCATTTTATTCCTTTACAACTTTGATAACCAGTGTCTGTTTTTTGCAAGTTTGTATTTCTGCAATAATAAAGACAAATATTAAATTATTCAAGGCTATCAGTATAAAAGCCCTCTAACAGCACCAGAATGATATGAAGGCTAGTGTAACGTGTAGACAACACAACAGTGCTGGATTATCCCTTCATGGTGCCCTGTGCTTGGACCTTGGACCTAGGCAGGCAGGCAGGCAGGGAGGCACGCACACCTTGATAGTTGATCCTCTGGTGCCCCCCCAGTTGTTGATGCCCTGTGCTTCAGCCATAAAGCCCTGCAACACAATGACAGAGCAATCACTTTGACTATTCATTAAAGGGCCACTTCACCTCTAGGACAACCTTATCTTATTTTATTGTTGTTTGGGACACAATCAACAGAATCCTGAGTTATTTTTTCTGTTCAATCTGTGTTTTGAGATATTTTAGTATTTCAGCTGTGCTAGTGATGCATTTTGCATCATCAGTGATGCGTTTTGCATCATATGATGCAAAATGCATCACTAGTACATCTCAAAAAACAGATTGAACACAAAAAATAACTCAGGATTGTGTTGATCGTGTCCCAAACAACAATAAAATAAGATCGGGTTGTCCCATGTGAAGTGGCCCTTTAACCATATGAATAGCATACATTTAAATTGCCAAAACAGAAGAGGAACAAAACTGTCAAGACAGAATGCATATTTTTAAACCTGGTAAAGAAAATACACTCTTTTATGTTCAACTTTTCTGGTTGCTTATAGGACATGGATGTGATAATAACAGTTTGTGTTAAAATAAACAATATTCTGTAAATCATGCAAATTAAATGAATGTTGAAAAACAGAAGGCAACACTAAAGTGTGATCCCAACGCAAGATTCTATCAGAGCAGTTAGACAGGTTTTATTCAAATTGGAAACTTTCTTCCTCACACCACTGACAGTGTGTGTATGTATGATTATGATAATATGCCACACAGACACACCTTTATTCATTTATATTATTTAATAAGTGTTACAAAGTAACTATAGCAGGTAAACATCAAACATAGAATCTTTCTGAAGAACCATCTAGCATTTGTTACTTCTGTGGACAAGCAAATGACATACATACCTAAACATAATCCAAGGGAATAAACTAGACAGTCATAAATATCATATCAAGTTACAAGTAGCCTACAGATACATCATAATCATCAGCAGCAGCTGCTGCCACATTACAGGATGAAATGGCAGTGTCTGCATTTGTATTTTTCAACATTAGTCCCCTTTCAACATTCCCTGAGGTAAACAGGTTTTCCGATGCACAGTTGTCAGATAATTTATTGTCACTGTCGGGCATAAACCTTGATGTCCAAAACCGTTACTTTTCAGGAAATGAAAACAAGAATAGTATCCATATTCCAATGGATCCAATGTAGTCATTTTCTCACATTGATTGTTTGAATATTTATAAAATCCACAAACACACTTTCACTCAAACAAAAAAGCAAAAATGGCACAATTACAAGCTCACAACGTTGTTGTTGTGACATTGCAGGTTGGCTATTTGTGCTACCTTTTTGTGACTAGTATGGCAAAGTAGGACATTCATTTACAGGAGATGTGGGTGGCGGGGGGAATCATAAGAATTGACATATGGAGATATGAGGTTTCTGCCAACAGCCATGATTATATTCTGACCCGGGATGGGCGCTGGATGGACCTCAGAGGGTGTTCCTTATGAAGCCCAGTTGACCGACAGGCAGAGCACAGATCATAGTCAGGACACACCATACACTTATACCTGGTCCCCCAAATTGCTCCCCTACAGCCGTCACAATGCACACCACGGTGCAGCATGCAAGGATCTGGCAAACAAAATAAGAGAAATGTATTAGTATGAATTGAGTATATAACAAGAAAACGTGCTCCTCGGAGCACAGGTCTCCACCAGGCCAGGTACTGTAGCTAAATCCACATCTTTGAACTTCCAGTAGGCCTACCAGGAAAGAAACCGTAAACGACTGCTATCACCGGCAACTGCAGCCAGGAGGGGCTTAATGGGTGGGCATCATCTACCAGGAGGTTTTTAAAAAAAAAAGTTGCGCAACCTTTTGAGTATGTTTAAGGCATCAAAACTGCGATTCATTAATAATCTTTGCAATTTCAATTGGCCTTCGCATTGGTGCAGTGCTCGGGTCCTAATGATAGTGTCTTCTGGCAAGATAACATACCTTCACCTCCCTTCTGGGATCTTGCAAACGTGTCTGCTTTCTTGAAGAGAAAAAAGAGAGAGAAGGGATAGTATTATTATTGTAGATCTGTCTATGAAGATTGAGGATGCTACATGTATGAACACGATCTACATCTGCTTAACATGCAAGTTTCATTCTCTCTCACTGAATTCCACTGCCTGCCAAGTAAGTGCCACGACTAGTAGTCCGGTTGCCAAATTGGATTTTATGGCATAGGTGTGACATTTGGTATTTAGTTTTTTTAACTGGCCTAAAATGGTGTCTATATACATTCATGAAACCACCTGCTGACCGCCTGTCAGCATTGAGCAATTTTTGTATAGGGGGTAAACGTTTGAGGTTTCTGCCAACAGCCATGATTATATTCTGACCTGGGATGGGCGCTGGATGACCCTCAGAGGGTGTTCCTTATGAAGCCCAGTTGACCGACAGGCAGAGCACAGGTCATAGTCCGGACACACCATACATTTATACCTGGTCCCCACAATAGGCTTTGTCAGACAGCCGTCACAATGCACACCACGGTGCAGCATGCGAGGATCTGGCAAAAAAAACAAGAGAGATGTATTACAGTTTTTTTGATTGCTAAAACACGTTTTTCAAAACTGTATGTTTTTTTCAAAACTGCACACACAAAACTCCAAACATTACACACAAATTGCTAAACCCTGGCATCCCTTTGCAAAACAACTCTTTGCCATCAAATCTTTTAACATGTTCACAAAATGGAACTCGTGTTTTCATTTGGTAAACACAGCCATATTTTCACATGACACACACATACCATTCATTGAATACACACTACCAAGCATGCACAGAACACTGAAGAGCAAAATTGAAAACACAATTGTCGAAATTGAACACTCCATAAGAATGACCATGGCTCTGGAGAATAAGATATTTATCCTTTTGTAAAATGACTCAGTGTAGGCCTACTTTTTTCATAGTCAAACATAAAACAGCACACAAATATGAATCCAAAACAAGTTTTGATTTACAGTAGATTTAGGCATCATGCCTCTGGTCAGAGATGGGCACAAAAAACAAAAAGATATTTTGAAAGAAATTGGTCCGTACTTGGTCTAATACTGTCTGGGATACTGTCACCAAGATACTATCCTGGTGACAGTATCCTGGTATTTGTACCTTTGTATTTCAAATATTTTTTAAATATTTTGTGCTCATCTCTGCCTCCGGTTGTGTGTCTGCCTCCTGGGGTGATGTGTAATTGACGCCAGACCTGAAAGTTTAGAGATTTTAATATTTGTGTGTTGTGGATTGATGCTTTGAGATTTTATGTGAAAAGTGTGTGCAAACCTGAAAATTGTGTGTTGTGTTTTGACAACAAGGTGATGTGAAATTGACATCAGAGTGTAAAGAAGGAAAGTCAGAGTCTAATATGACAAGGAAATCTAAAGTAGTAACAAATTGAGTAAAGCGATTGGGGACAGAAGTAAAGGTTGTGAAAATTGTGCCTAATTTTTGCTTTTTGTGTTTTAGCAATCGAAAAAAACTGTAGTATAATGAATTGAGTATACAACAAGAAAACGTGCTCCTCGGAGCACAGGTCTCCACCAGTTCAGCTAGCCTAAATTGACCTCATGGACAATGTGAAGACTTTTGAATGGAGGTTCTTTCTTGGCTCACTGATGGGTACAGCAATGCTTGTGCAAACGTGCCCCTCCTGAACAACTTTGTCAGGTTTTCAAATTCCATTTAGTTTTACTACAATTTACTTTCAGATAAATCTTGATAACATGACTTCAGGGATAATGTGTAGCAATTTGAGTGAAGTTTGGGTGAAAATTGGTAGGAGTACAGTAGCAACAAAAACTGTTATGCAACCAAAGCATAGGCCTACTAAGGGTGCGTTCGGAAATGCGCACTCAACGCATACTGGTGTGCCATGTTGTCGTTTGTTTATTCGGTGCACTTGGTGCGTTGTCGTTCGGAAATCCAGTGCGCGGCGCACTGGTGTGTTGAGTGCACGCACTCACCAACCCTACTCAGAAGATGGGGTTTGGCGGTGTGGTGGTGTGGTGCGATGTTCTGATTGGTTGGTTTTCATGGCCGTGTCTTGAATGCTTCTCAGCTGTGAACAATGGAGGAAATAACCGCAAAATACAGCACAGCTTAATTGGTCGTTTGGGCTTGATCAACAACATGTAAATTAACAGTAGGTATGCCAATGTTGTGAATTAGACCTACATCTCCTAATAGCAACGTTACGTTAGCATACTCAGCAGCAACTGCTGCTTTTCAGAAAGTTTACCTTCAGAGTTAAGAGTGAAAAAGCGCACAGCTGCCTCTTAAAACTGGTCGTTCGTAAATAAGCCACACTGAACGCACTCTCCAACGTCACGCCCACTGCACTCACTACACTGAGCACACACCCGGTGCGGGTTTCCGAACGCACCCTAAGATTCATGGCAATCGGATATTGCGTTCATGATTTGAAACATTTTGTTCAAAATGGGCCTCTCCTGCAAACTTTGGAAGCCAATCTTAATCTGGATTATAGATTGTAAAAAAATGATGTGCAAAATGAGCCCCATTGGTTTCTACAGACCGTTTCGAAGCCACTTTTTCGTCAAATTAAATTCAATTATCTTTGAACTTCAGTTACCCGGAAAGAAACCGGCAACGACTGCTATCAGCAGCAACTACAGCCAGTGGGGGCTTAATGGATGGGCATCATCTTCCAGGAAGTTAAAAAATAAAATAAAAAATTGCGCAACCTTCTGAGTATGTTTAGGCCCTCAAAACTATGATTCATTAATAATCTTTGCAATTTCAATTGGCCTTCGCACTGGTGCAGTGCTCGGGTCCTAATTGATAGTTAGTGTCTTCTGGCAAGATAACATACCTTCACCTCCCTTCTGGGATCTTGCAAACGTGTCTGCTTTCTTGAAGAGACAAAAGAGAGAGAAGGGGTATCATTATTATTATTGTAGATCTGTCTATGAAGATTGAGGATGCTATGAACACGATCTACATCTGCTTCACATACGAGTTTCATTCTATCTCACTGAATTCCCCTGCCTGCCGATACAAGTGCCATGACTAGTAGGAGTCTCTATTGCAGCAACCACGCCCCCAATGCTCAAAAGCCCTGTTGACACAGGCAATCCGCTGCTCGGTCTTTGTAGAAAGGGATTTCTCCGCGCTGGGACTGCACCACAGTGTTGCTACGCTGTTCGTTGTGACAATGCAGGTAGTAGGACATTCATTTACAAGAGGGGGGGTGGCGGCAGGGGGAAACATAAGAATTTACATATGGAGATATGAGGTTTCTGCCAACAGCCATGATAATAATCTGACCTGGGATGGGCGCTGGATGGACCTCAGAGGGTGTTTCTTATGAAGCCCAGTTGACTGACAGGCAGAGCACAGGTCATAGTCAGGACACACCATACACTTATACCTGATCCCCACAATAGGCTTTGTCAGACAGCCGTCACAATGCACACCACGGTGCAGCATGCAAGGATCTGGCACACAAAACAAGAGAAATGTATTAGTATATGAATTAATTGAGTATACAACTAGAAAACGTGCTCCTCGGAGCACAGGTCTCCACCAGTTCAGGTAGCTAAAATTGACCTCATGGACAATGTGAAGACTTTTGATTTTTTTCCTTGGCTCACTGATGGGTCTGGCAATGCTTGGCATTATGTGCAAACGTGCCCTCCTGAACACTTTGTCAGGTTTTCAAACTACAACAGTTTTACTACAATTTACTTTCAGATAAATCTTGATAACATATCTTCAGGGATAATGTGTACCAATTTATTTTTATTTTTACTACAGACGAGAGATGACACAATACGTCTAAGAATCGCTCTTCACACACAACCGGAAATGCTGTTTGGCAACTAAGTCGTGTTGCCAAACACGACGCGAAGCGTCGGATTCTGTTCTGTTTTACCATGGCAGTGAATGTGTTAACCAATTCTGTGCATTGTCAGAAGACACAATACATCTACTGTAAGTCTCAATGAGCGAAAATATTTTTGAAAATTAATGAAAGTCTCAAAGTCATTGGTTGTGGCGGTGGTGGTAGGAGCAAAGGATAGCCCCTTGTTGAGGGTGGACACAGCCACCTCAGTGAGGGGCATGGAGGAAAAGTGAATTACCGTTTGTTCTTGCTGTAAGACCGGGTGTAGTGAACACGGTCTCTTGCGTAGCCCTCTTCTGACTCGTCTGCTGTGTGGTGGTAGGAGGTAATGCTGCACCCTCGTCCTCGCTGGAATCGGAGTCCTCGCTGGAAGCAGAGTTGAGAAAAGAGGAATCGGCCGTGAAGCCCTGTAGGTCATCATCTTTCTGTGGCGGTGGAGCTCTACCCGGTGCTGAAAGAGATAGTCTTTACTCAACTGTATAAAGACACCATCAGGGAGGATTGTCTGATTCCTGCCACACCTTCCTGCCACACGCACACAACACAAACATAATTCACCCTTTTTCATACTATTTTCTAACTATTAATTTACGGAATGTCTATCTGTCTGCCGTCTGTCTACATGCTGACATCACTGACACTAAACAGTGTCGTCACTGACTGACATCATGGAACACCATATATGGGCATAAATGGGTGACAGTCTGCATAATGACATCACTGATATTAAACAGTGTCACCACCATGGTAACAGCCGCATGCAGAAACAATGCCCAAATAATGTCTGTCTGACATGATGAAACAAGTGACCAAATTTGGAGACGACTGACATCACTGACTGACATCACTACGGTGCCCAAATCTGGAGATGACATCACAGACTGGCCTGGACATGGTTGTCAATGGTGACTATTCTGCCACGGTTGTCAATGGTGACTATTCTGCCCAACGGGCACCGGTCTGCGTTCTCCAAAATTACTTCTGAGACTCCTCGGGGACCTCATATACCTCAATCCCTCATATACAGAACTGTGCACTCATATACTCATATACTGCAGTGTGCACACCCCCGGGCACAGGACTAGTTTTATTAGAATCAGAATCACATCAAAGTTAGCTATCATAAAACAAGATAAGGCAATGACATAATGTGGTAGATGAGGATAGATTCCCCTCCTTGTATGTAATTTAGTTAAGCATGCACCATAACTAAATTAGGCCACAGGTGCTTAAGTTGATTGAACCTTTGAGACAGAAGAGGTTCAGCTCTTAAAAAAAACTAAAGTTGACCCTTTGGCAGAAATGTAATCGTGACTTTTGCCACTGTTTAGTACGATGACTGGTGGACCATTGAAGACACAGAACATCTTCATCTCACCTCTGTCTGATATCTGTAGCCAAACGGTCTTCAACATGTCTTCTAGTTTGTCTCTTAGACCAGACACAGCATCACTCACATCCGTGAAGGACGCCAAAGGACTCAGAACGACACTAGTGGGCAAGACTGGAGATGCAGCGGACATAGAGAGAGCCCTGAAGCTCTGGAGAGAGACAAGCAGAGAGACACGTCGGGCATGCATGCAGAGCTCAGAGGGGAGTGAATGGCCAATGAAATAGCAGTCATTTTGACCTAAGATCGTCTTTGTGGTAATTGGTGTTTTTACCATCACACTAGTGTTAATACATTGATCAAAACATTATTTTGTGTGTTTGTGTGTGTGTGATATTATTAGGCTATGTTGTGGGGAAAAAAAGGTTTTGAACCTGAATGAAAAGGATGACATCAGCGCTGGTTAACTCTTCCAGTTCAGCATTTCTCCTCTCCAGCTGGGCTATCTGCTCCTCTAGACTCCTCTGGAGTCTCTCAGCATGAGCCACTGCAGTCTTCTCCTGATCCCTGATCAGCTCTTTAACCTTACTGCGCGTTCTCTCAACTGAGGAGATCATCTCACCGAAGATCTTGTCACTGGTGTCGGCTGCTGCTCCTGCAGAACTCTATTTAACACGGCGAGTCATCATCATACAGTATATTACATGCACGCCCGCACCCACAAACTCACACATGTGCACAAAGACAGACAGACAGACAGGCCGATAGACATACAGACACGCAAACACGTTATAATATATTATATATACACAGATGTATATATTTTCCTGAAAACTTCAGGGTCTCTACAAGCTTTCAGTTCCTTCATGAACTCACCTTCAGAGTCTCTATGGACAGTTTCAGGTCGTTCAGTTCCTTCTCTCTCTCCTGGATCTTCTGCTGGACTTTCTGCTTACTCGTCACCACCTCTTTCTGTAAGGAGTCAATGTAGGAAGAGACAGTTTTATATCGATGCATCATCTGAGTTAAACAAAATAACTTCCACTGGATCGATCACAACCAAGCATTGTGCACACTGTCAGTAGGCCAACTTATTATCTCCACTCTTTTCTCTCACATAATTATGTTTTCATAAATCAATGGGGCTATGATTGGGCTGAAACTTGAGTCATGTAATAGATGACCGATGTCATAGACAACCGAGTTCAGAGGCTGGCCACATGTAGTCCGAGATTCACATTATCAACATTGTTGTTCCAACAAGTTTATATTTTATTTTATACTAGTCATACAGTAACTGTTGCAGAGTCCATGATGTGTCCATGATTTCACTTCAACTTTGATCTTTCAAATAATAGAGTTACAAATATTTTCTAACGAGTGATTGTGGTCCTACAGTACCTGTTTGTCAGTCCTCTCTGCTAGAGCTGACACAGTGTCATGTCCTTTATGGTGATCCATGGCACACAGAATGCAGATACACTGCTGGTCTGTGCGGCAGTACACCTTCATCGGCTCATCATGAATGGAGCACTTCTCCAGTGGTCGGGCCTCAGCAGCAGAAGACTGGTCACCTGTATGTCTCAGATTCTCCACAACCTGGAAGTAATCAGTGAAGAAGGGGGGTCACTCACTGATGACAAAACAACAACAACAACAACGGGGATCATGAGGTTCATAATGAAATCACATTGAGAAATGATCAAATGTGCTACAGCCTACAAATACTCAAGTATGTTTGGGTCTGGACAATAGGTTTATAGGTCTAGAGTCTAAACTAACTCTGGTTCATAACTCTAGATAACGCTATGGACCAGAGCTAGCTAGGGCCAAACGAACTCCACATCCATTATTTCGTATCTACATGCTGATTTAGGCTCTAACATTTAGGTGAAGGGCAGCTTTTTGTTCCCGGGAGAAGGGCCTAAGTACTCATTCTCAATCAGATCTAGTCACATATGATCAGTAAAGCAATATTAGTAAGAATCCACTCACCTCAGCCAGTATGTGGTTCTTCCTCAGTACAGGTCTTGGACTGAAGGTCTCTCTGCACTGGGGACAGCTGTAGACTCTCCTGTCATCATGCTGGTCCCAGCAACCCTCAATACAGCTTCTACAGTAACTGTGTCCACAGGGTAGAGTCACTGGTTCCTTCAGAAGGTCCAGGCAGATAGAACAGCAGCAGTAGTGATCCTGGTCCGGAACAACTCCATGCTGTCGCTGTGCCATTTTACTGAGCACCACTCACACACTGACAGAGACAATAGGTTTTACTAAACACCAATGTCATACTGACACAGACAATAGGATTTGCTAAACACCACTGGCACATTGACAGAGGCAATAAACTGATCTTCACTGGGTGAAGAGATGAAGAGAAAATGGGCAGAGGTTTCCTGGTTGTGTTCAGGAGGCGTGGCTTGATAGGAAGTGAAGAGGAACTAGGTTTCCGGACATATTGATATAAATGGCTTGTAGTGCAGTGCACTCATTTTAGATGTAATCTATGTAGGCTGATCTACTAAATTAAAACTTGTCAAACCTGTAGCTCATGGGCCAGCGATGCAGTACAATACACACACTTAAGTAATGACATACAAGGTGTGTGTGCCTCCCCTCTGCAAACCCCATGAGCTGTTTGTTCAAGTATCAGCGCATATGACAAGCACAAATCATGACTCATATTGAAGGTTATAACCAATAGTAGAAAGTTTACATTAGCTAACTACTGTATAACTGACCATATGATCCAATGTTTTGAATTGTTTCATCAGGTTGAGTGTCAACATGATATGAACACATTGTTGTGGCCAGGTCATCAATTATTAAAACCTTTTGATGACAGCCGATACATATGAAAACATTATTGGTGCCAGTGCACTGGACAAATATGAAAACATGATAGTGATAGTTGATAGTTTTGTAAAAATCTCACTGCTCATCAAACATTTATTTTCTTGTATGATTCTTACCTGGTGAATTCACATCCAGATCAACATTCATCTGCAGATACGACTGTGAAACAATAAAATGATGATTCTTCACTTTTATCAGTCCTGGGTGTGTGATTTGATAACATAGTAGGTAGCACACTCTTCAATCCACACTGACAGTGTATTGCAGGTGTGAGGAATCACATACCTGCAGACATGTCATGCAGTGATAGGAGGAGACAGTACTGTGGGTTGGCCTGGAGGTGCCTGGAAGAGAAGCCAGCCAATCGGGAAAATCAGGAAATGTTTACAACCTCTGTATCAGTGTTTGTTAGCAAGCCTTTTAATAAGGCACAAAGACCAAATGCCATGGCAGGAAGGCAATCAAATTATATAATGATTTTAAGTCCATTGAATTCATTTAAGTTAGGGCTAGTGGTTTTATTTGGTGAAAAACTGTGTTAAATAGCTCTATATTCTGATACTTATTGCTATGGTGTTGTACTGCAGTGTGTGCTATAGTGTGTGCTAGAGTGTTTGTTCAGTAACAGGAGTACATACTTACCTAAGCCCTATAAATAATATTCAAAACCGCCAATCTACAAGCTCACAACACATCACAGGTTGTAGAACAGAATTTTGACACAATGCAAAATTGCAGACAGTGATGTCCCTTTACAGTACAGATAAATGACAGTGTCACACTGCAATGACTGCATGCCCTTTGAACTTCTGAGAATGGATCAGGGTCCATCCTTACTGTACATAATCCTGCATTAAATGAGCAAAACACTCCCACCAAGTGGTCACCTAGTGCATCACTTCATTAATTTATTAGAAGCTTAACTGTAAATAAATATAGTTTCTGAAAGTAATGCATTGCTTCACAAAGTAATATTACAGTAAATCATTTGTAATGTATACTCGACGTCATTCGCACGACCGCCTGTATCCCAACGGGTCTGTGGCCTTAAGCTAGATGCAGAATAGACCAAAATCAAATCTTTGCTTTTGGGGGTCCCTGGAACAAAATATTTTGCGATGGGGGTCCGTGGCCAAATACATATCATTCTGGGGGTCCTTGACATGACAAAGTTTGAGAAACACTGATAGCAACATTTTTTTTCTTCTTTTTTTTCAGAAAACTGTTTTAGAAGACATTTGTAGAATGTGCCTGTCAGTGGTTAAGGACCCCCAAAATGTGTTTTGGCCGCAGATCCCATCTCAAAATATTTTGTTCCACGTATGGAACCCTATCGCAAAATATTTTGTTGGGTAACTGCCAATCACTGCCGTGAGCAGTGTGACCACGCCCTTCAATCAGCTGTGTGCAAGGTAAATAGGAGGTAGGGACATCACGTGACAACGGGAATACGCCATGTCCAGCCATGAAGCTCACCATGGGTGCCAGTATCACGAGACTATCCACCGTTTCCTGTCTGTGAACCAAATCTCGCGATACTTCGGAGACAGAAACGATTATTATTTACAGTTATTATTATTATTTAATTATGCACTGTGCACATCGAAAAGCAAGTGATTGTAAAAATACCTTTGATATATTTTCTTTTTTATTCCTGAACAGATTATATGACAAAGGTCTCAGTCGTTCATAAATAGTGTTTCTTCCAGGTTTGTTCATGAGCTGATCTAGCCGGCTCCATCATTCTGGCACCCATGGCAGCGTCATGGCCGGTCCCGGCGGTCACGTGGTTTCCCTTCTTTATATTTTATTAAGTGTGCCTGCCATGCAATGGCAAAACACTTATTGTAATCCGCCATACTTAACTCACTCCCTGCTAAACGTCCTCAGAACGTCTTTTCCCCTGGGGATGTCGGTGCCAGACGTCTTCTGGACGTCTTTTACTGTACATACTGTACACAAAAGATCTCAGCCTTATCCAGCCTCTCACAACATATGATACACTTCCTCAAAGTCTGACAGTGTTTTTTACAACATTAAACAAAAGTGCACAGCCTCACATGAAATTAAACATCATTAAATTGTCCAAAAAGAAAAACCTCTTCTCAGAAACCTGAAACCAATTATACAATGAGAGCGAGACGGGTAACCAGAAAGCCGTGGCTTGTGTGTGGGCGTGCTAGTGTGTGTGTGTGTGTGTGTGTGTGTGTGTGTGTGTGTGTGTGTGTGTGTGTGTGTGTGCCAGCCAATCAGCTGGGTGGTCCGCTGTCTGTTTCAGTACAACATTCAAAACCTCTCTCTACCCTTCTCAGACAAAAAAAAAGTAACAACAACACACAGACAGATCGCTGTATAAATGGTTGTAAAACATTGCCGATATGTTCACACAACTAACACAGCACGTCGAAGTGAAAAACTATCGTGATGTCCCCACACACACACACACACACACACACACACACACACACTATAGCAATCCAGCAAGCAGATACCAGTCCGCTTTCTGTTTCAGACAGTACAACATCATTTCAATTCAGTGCCAAAAGTAACAACAACAACAACAACACAGACAGATCGCTGTATAAATGGTTGTAAAACATAGCCTTACCTGATAGTTTATAATCCATAAACCCTGAAACATGACGGTCGCTCAAACAGACCGTTAGCGATCGGTTTCTCCTCTTTTTTTTCTCCCTGCAGGCATGCTTGGCCATGGCCAGAGCAGTATAATCAGAGAGTGGTGTCACCGCGGGGTCAGAAACAGCGCTGGTCACGTGGTTCATTGTCACTTTACACCTCATAGACTTCAATGCATTTTGTAAACTTCCGGTTCGCCGTTTGTCACTATACGCCAATAGATGTGTGCGTAGAAGACCTGGCCCCATGAAGTGAACGGGAGTGACGCAACTCTAGGGCTCTGGCCATGGCGTGAACGAGTTTGATTCAGCTCACTTGAACAATCCTCCTAAACCTTCCATCTTCAATGCACAATCGGGTGCCGATTATGTTCACACAACTGATCGACGCGTCGCCGACCCTGCTGTCCAGGCGGCTCCAGAAGCGCAGCGCCCAAGAAGAAGCCAGCGCCCTGTGGCACCCGCGGCTGCTGCAGTGGAGAGTGGAGACCGATGGCAGCGACTCCAGGTCTTAGACGCAGCCTGAGAGTCACTGCGTTCAGGGATCTGGCTGAAAGTTCCTACGACTCGGAAGAGACGGACCACGGCGACATGGAGCCGTAGGGATGCTGCCAACACCAGTGGTACGAAGCATTTTATTTGTATTTGTATCGTGTTTGAGTCTCTCTCTCTCTCTGTACTGTATGTGATCGGGCAGCTGCATACCCCTGCCATACCCACTCTGATCTGCGCGCAATGAGCCCAAACACGTTGGCAAACAACGCCAGGCCTTTCCCAACGGATCTGTGCTCCTCGTTGTGTTGCCTAGTTGAGGTTGCGTGTGCGCGCGCGCTCGTTGCTCTAGAATAAAATACAAATGTTCATTTTGTGTAAATCATGACTTTGGTAAATCAGAAGGGGGGAACAGCATTTGTATCGTGTTTCAGTCTCTCTCTCTCTCTGTACTGTATGTGATCGCTGTGTTCTGCATACGGAGTGAGTGCATCTCTCCCAGTGGCGTCAGTTCAGAACAAGCTAAAGTATGGCAACATGACTGGTGTCTTGCACGCGCGCGTGCAGGGCACGCGTGCAAGACACCAGTCATGTTGCCATACCTTAGCAACAGGCACGATGAAAAGTAGAGCCTACATTTTTATTATTTACCTCTGTAGCCAAGGTATGGCAGCTGCATACCCCTGCCATACCCACTCTGATCTGCGCGCAATGAGCCCAAACATTGTGGCATTTGTATAGTTACATGGCTTTTGGAACGAATGGCAGCATTGTTTTTCCTCATGTATTGATTGATTGAAGACTTTATTAGAAGTTTGCATAGGAAAAGGTACAGTTTCATGACGGTACAGTTCACTGGTACAAGGTCTACTAAAAGGTTATCCATGAAAAGACTAAGCTTATTTCCACTGGAAACCATTGAAGTATCTCATATAACATTGAATGACAGACAAATAGAACACAGTACTATGCAGTAGATATGTAAAGAAAAACAAAAAAGAAAACAGTAAGTCTGAACAAACAGTATATACAATGTATGCCCACATGTATTGTGGATCTTTCTCTAGAGAGAGATTGAGCGAGAGCGCCACTGTGTGGGTGTGCACGCATGTTGCAGTTTAGTTTTGTACTAAATCTGTGTGCTTTGTTTCTTTGTGATCAATCTAGACACTTGAGTGTGAGGAGCCAGGTCCATCTGCAGGTGACAGCGAATCATTGGTTGGCTTTAGTCAAGGTACGGTTATTTTTGTTACAGATGGCCTACATTTATTGTATCTGTGTTCAATGCTTTTATCCATCTAAAAATCCAAACATCCACATAGCAACTGTAAAAGTCTTCATTCATTCTAAGTGTCAAAATGCATACATTGAGACATGATGGGGATGGAAACAATGTAGGCCTACTGATTTTGTGCACAATATTACCTTGCAAAAACTATAACTAGCCTATTTTTTATATTGTGTTTTTCAGCTTCTGAGCCAGTGGATTCACTGCCCAGCTCTTCTGTTCCTGACATTTTTATTTTATTTCATTTGAAACCCTCAGCGAACGTGAGAACTGAACTTTTTATTCTTTGTCATTTACTTGAAGCACTACTGAAAGGGTGGGAAATGTTCCTTTTGTCATTGCCATTTACTTGAACCACTACTGAAAAGGCGTGGAATGTTCATATTTTGTAGTTTACTTGAAAACCACTACAGAGGGGGGGGGTTGAAATGTTCCTTTATTCATTGTCATTTACTTGAACCACTACTGAGAGAATGAGAACACTTGTTTTTGTAATTTCAAAAAGCACTATTGAGAACTGTGAATGCACTTGAAGTCTGTAAAATCACTTTATTTTTTATTCATTGTTATTTTTCCCTTTTGTTTGAAAACACTGTAAATATCTTCTGCATCACTGAAGCCAAAAATAAAAGGCAGAAAGGAGTTCTGATCGAGAGTCTACTTTACTAAAACATGTATTCAGTTTGTTCCTAGAGGTGTTTTGGGTGATACATGGCCAATTTTCTAAACAACAGAACATGTTTGAAACATCTGGATGGGAGCACTGGAAAGAAGGCGACTTCATCTTTCCAGAGAGGTATAGTTTATATAGTATTCATAGCTCCTTCATATTTATTCAATTTTCCCCCCAAAAAAAAACTCTTCTCAGAAGCCGTTTTTTCGCCATACCATACCCTATACTTTTCCACCTTACGAGATCAGCAAACATGTTTGAAACGTATGGTTTAGAGCGTTGGAAAGAGCACGAATTTGCCTTTCCAGCAAGGTATAGTTTATAATAGCAATCATATTTTATTCATAAGTTATTCCATTTTCAAAACTAAAACATGCTTTTACTCAAAATGTCTTCTCAGCAGCCTGTGAAGACCCCATACCATGCCCTTACTTTTCCACTTTCTGAGATAAGCGAACATGTTTGAAACGTATGGTTTGGACCACTGGAAAGCACACGAATAGGCCTTTCCAATAGGCCTTTGTTTTGTTATTTTATGCCTCAACATCAATGCGCAATTGTCCCTCCAAGATGAGTGAAATCGTCAGAAATCCTTGGCAGTTCTATTGCACAGGCAAGTTGAACTTGGCAGAGAATGAGTTAAGTAAGTAAGTCAGTAAGTAAGTAATGTTCTTGCAAATTTCGGCACGTAATAACTGCCGCACAATTTACGCTACCCCCGCAATATATACATCAAAACGTGCGGCTCGGCCGGGAATGGGGTGCTATTACTTTTCTAAGAGAAAAGTTGTATCGTTTAATTGATATTAATTTATTAGTGAATTAATTTTACCCATTGACTTATAATGGGAATCGCAAAAACTCACATTCAATATTTTTTTTCTCGCAAACCATAGGGGCTACAGTTTCAAAACTTGGAGAGGAGATTTATAATGATATCAAGGATTAAATAAAAAAATATTTCGTCAGTTGGCCTCATGGTGGCGCTATAACAGTCCACTTTACCTTTCGGCCTGTAACTCTTGAACCGTGGGTCGGAAAATTAAAATTCCTTTTTCCCTGGATTCCTTGGGTCATGACGCATCTCCTCATATAGGCCACGCCCATTTGCGTCAGGATAGATTTTCCGCCATTTTGAATTTTCTTCAAAACACACTTTTTGCTCCTTTTCCTACATATTTTCTCCAAATGTCACAAAAATCGATACACACGATCTATGGACTCATGCGATAAACATATTTAAACGATATTTTGATAGTCCATACCGTTCTTCCGTAACAGGGTTCCAAAGTTAGCGGGAGGAGCCCGTTTTGTAAGAAGTAGCCATAAATCACAAACGAAACATCCAGTCAACACCAAATTTTAACCACAAGTGGGGGGCGCTATACTGAACATATACCCAAAAGCATTTCCACTTCGACCCATAGGGGGCACCACAAACGCGCAAAACGTAACCGTTTCATGCCAAAACGTGTTTTTCAGGGGGAACGACCCTCTCAAAACGAAACACTAACACCAACCGCTACACGAGGTTGCACAGACTTAGCGAGCTGCAGGCACACTTAAAATTTCGTAGAAATTTTCTTTTCTAGTTTAACTTCCTTGGCTGTGTGCTAGAATAAAAAGGAAGGATATCACACTGGGCGTGTCCCAGCGTGGTACCGGGGTATTGCACATGCACAGTGTTAACAGGAACTGCCATGGTGGAGTGTTCCAGCAGAGGCACTAGATAAAAAAGATCATGATCCGTTCTCAGTAGAGCGAGGTGTGTGTTTGTTTGTTTTGTTCTCTCTCCACTCATCACCTAAACAGCTGCAGGTTTTCTTATATTTTCTGCATAGTGCTGTGTTTTATTTTTGGAGCTGTGTGAAACACAGGCTCCCTATACGTAGCTTTGTGGGTCTGTCTGTGTGTCTGTCTGTCTGTCTGTCTGTGTGTCTGTCTGTCTGTGTGTCTGTATGTAGCCTGACTTCGGCACGCTACTAGTCCCACAGTTTTGCCACCACACACTCGCGCCATATGTCAAATCGACCGGCTTACTCGGGAATAGTGGGCTAGTAACTTGCTAAGAGAAAGGTTCAATAGTTTAATTGATATTAATTTATTAGTGAATTAATTTTCCCCATTGACTTATAATGGCAATCGCAAAAACTCACATTCAATTATTTGTCTCTCGCAAACCATAGGGGCTAGAGTTTCAAGACTTGGAGAGGAGGTTCATAATGGTTTCAAGGATTAAATAAAAAATAATTGTGTCATTTGGCCGCATGGTGGCGCCATAACACCCCACTTTACGTTTTGGCCTGTAACTCTTGAACCGTAGATCGGAAAATTAAAAATATTTTTTCCCTGGATTCCTTGGGTCATGACGCATCTCCCCATATAGGCCACGCCCATTTGCGCCATGATAGATTTTCCGCCATCTTGAATTTTCTCCAAAACTATTTTCTATTTTCTTCAAATGTCACAAAAATCGGTACACATGATCCACACACACACACACACACACACACACACACACACACACACACACACACACACACACACACACACACACACAGCTCCACTTCACACGGGTGTGATTTTTTTAAAGGACCCCAGTTGAAACAAGCCCAAGGCTCTTTGGAGGTGTTTATCCTCTTTTAGTTGACCTTGTACCAGCTGTTATGAAACTACCTTTTCCTATGCAAACTTCTAATAAAGTTTTAAATCAATCAATTGTGGGAAATAATTGGTCTTCAGAGGGATGCTTTTATATAATCCTGTACTTTGAAGCATATGTCTTAACTTGTACTGTGTGCCGTACTTGTATGGTGCAAAAAATTCAACAGACCGCACAATTTAATTTATTTATAAGCACTTACACAAAATATCAGTAAAACAGCTAGATGAGAATACGATTGATTTCTATAACTTATATTCATTCAGGATATGCAACACATAGTTGTGCCTATTAGGGCACCAAATAAGCCTACTTGTTTTGTGGCATAAGAACATTTAATTTGAGCAAAGAGCAAGTCCCCAGACACGCCGCCATCTACTGAGCCAAAGTGTAGGTGCAGGCCAGATTGTACTGTGCATGTGCCATACCCCTGTACCACGGCTGGGACACGCCCAGTGTGATATCCTTCTCTTTTTATTCTAGGCTGTGTGGAGGAAGTGAAGCCCACATTAAAACACACCCTTTTCCCCAGTAAGCTTGTTGGGAAACTTGTGGACTGAGGCAGCCTGGGAAACAGAGGGTCCCTGCATGGTTCACACCACATACAGTGTAAGTGTCAAAGGGTCTTTGAGCAAGAAAAACGTAACCCCTAAATGCTCCCCGGACACAGCGCCCTTCAGCTACGACTGCCCCTAAAATATGTGCCTTTCCTTTTTAAATAAACTTTATTGAACTTTTGCTCTTCAATATTTTGATCACAAGGAACTTCATCAGGAATTTTCTTTGTTTAAAAGCTTGTTTAATAATTAGACAGTATAGAAAATAAATGATGAATCTTTTTGTATTTAATGAATACTTATCTTTGCCCTCAAAATTGAGTCTTATTAGTGTCTTTGTGCGATGTCACAGTGGCCCCATTGATCACCTCCAGCCATAGCTGCTACATTTTGGTATAGCCCACTAAGATCAACGAACCTGCCCGCCTGTCTGTTTCACTGCCGGGCTTACAGCAACTCAATTTCAGTGTACACTGCACAGTTAGCAAAGTGTACAAATAATGAGGTATTAGGTACTGTATAATTAATAGAAAGATTGGCACAGCGGGCTATCAGACTCCCCCCCATTGAACAAGTGCAGGAGCCCATGTTCATTATGTAGGGCAGGTTGTAGTTTAGCTTCCTGTCAGCAAGACACCACAAGTTGATGAGATACAGAGAGCTGACGGGTCTCCAGTTGCATAGCGTGGTTACAGGGGGCCCCTCTGCACCCTGTTTAGGATGCCCCCCAGTGCACACCATCATGAAGCAAATACACAGATAGCATGCACGCGAGAAAAAAAAACACATGAGATAAAATCCCTCATAACCATCAGCTATTTAGAAGCTGTATGCATTTAAAACCAACGTAAAAAATATACTGTAAGTTGTTACCCTCCACACATAAATACACAATGAATGAGCCGTTAACAGACTCTATATGGCTAAATGCACGATGTGCCTTGCCCTTGGCAGACAATCATGTGTAGCATGACATCCTCCATTTTGTTACAGTAAGTGCCAAGTTTTCTCATTCAAGTTAGAATGAGAAAACATATTAATGTTACAATGTACAGTATTTCAGCATGTTAACTTGCTTTCTTTAAAAAATACTGTCATGTGTGGTGTTTTTCTTATATTGTTTATGTTAACTGTGTGTGTGTGTGTGTGTGTGTGTGTGTGTGTGTGTGTGTGTGTGTGTGTGTGTGTGTGTGTGTGTGTGTGTGTGTGTGTGTGTGTGTGTGTGTGTGTGTGTGTGTGTCATACCATTCCATATGCTTACATTAGAAGTTAGAACATGGGTCTTCAACAGGGTGTCTGAGACCTCTAGGCCTATAGGGGGTCCTGAGAGTTAGTTTAGCATAGAGAAAAGCAGATTGAGCTTTAGATCTGCTATTTTTTTATTTACACAACACTGATGATAGTGCTGTCAAACAAGTCTGTGAAGCTGATTTATGAAGACAATTTTATGCAATATGTAGTGGGGGTCCCTGTTTCATCTCTCTCTCAGTTTATGGGGCTTGGTCTGAGATTATTGTGTGTGCTCCTTATTATTACAGATAGAAGTACTCAGCAAAACAAGGTGGCTTTGTGATTGTTTTTATTTGATGTGACAAAGGTATATGTTACACAGGTTACTACAGTACAGGCCTGCACAAAGCATTACATAAGAGTAATTAAAGCTCACAATTGTACAACCCATCTCACCAACCATACACAATACATCGATACAATGACATTATTGCAAGATAGCATTTGCTCAAATATATGGCTTTGATAAGTACACAAAAAATCAGTGGTTCTCAAACCTTTTGGGCTTAATCAGTACCCCTTTTCCTGAATGCTGAATCCAAGTCTCCAGTTTAATCAACAACAACATTTTGACTAGAAAATACTGACATCAATTAGTCGAGTTTGATGTCAATATGTTGAAAATAAGCAAGTAGCCTGTTTCTAATCCGTAACAGTACAATTTGTACTTAATTTGGTTTAAAGTTATACAGAGCAGAACGTTCACATACATTTGTCAATGTTGGGGAACAATGTTGGTGTAACTAAGATTTGCTATGGAATCTATATTTTATATACACAGATTAATAAGTAAAAAGAACATCGGGAAGAGGGGGCTGTGATTGGCCACTAGTGCAAGTTCAGCTTTTATTGTTTTGAAGCTATGTTTTTTGCTGCATGGTGATGCTAAGGAAAAGCGTGAACATAAACACTGCATTGAAACTAGGTTAGTCCTTAACGCTGAAGCTGTTATGCATTATGTGAATGAACTAACCTCACTGAAATATGCTTAGACCTATAACCAATTCAAAGCCATAACACAGTGAGCTGTTTGAGCATGATTTTGGATGTAATTTGAACCTGGCCTGATCCTTTCTGGGTGCAGGCCTCATGGCACTTGCTGGCAGGAAGCCAATCAGAGGCAGGTAGGGTCGGCAAGCCACTAGAATCGCGAGGGAGAAGTGAAGCGCCTTAGTCAAGCTACCAATTTTTGTTAATACAGCTTATTACAGCTGGGGCCATGCAGGGATATGAACGAGCAAAACGTTTTGACTAATAGGCTCGACTCACGAGTTTGCTCACGGAGGTGAGCTAACGATCATGATCTGTGGCACATACGAGTGCTGAACAGTAGGTGTGAAATTCAATGTACCCAGCGCAAAAAAAAAGGAATAGTAATAAAGAAAATGTGGTATTTGCGCTTGAGTATAAAACATGCGCTTATCCAAGCATCATGAATGAGGCCCCTTATCTCTCCTGACACAGAGACACTGAGGAAGAAGAATCTCTTGTGAAAAACGCTGGGTAGAGGGGTTGAGTGAATGTGTTTTGGAAGGTGTACAGGTGTGTAAGTGTGTCAGAGGACACTCTGTAGAAGGACAGAGCCCCAGCAGCATAGTCCAAATACACTGCTACTCTGTGGGAGCCATTGGGGTGGACAGTGAGTTCAGTGAGGCACCTATTGTGTCTGACCTTGAATTTGTTATCACCGTGGTAACATTCCAGGGTCCAGGATTTTTTATCCCATCCAAAATAGCATTCGATCTGGCGTCCTTTCCTGTTGAATTCTCTGTAAATCACTGCTATGTCAACTGTTCCACTCCACTCTGCCTCCCAGTAACAGCGTCCAGTCAGACCCTTTGTACACATAACATTTGGGATGTCATCAAACCTGTCGGGATGAGCAGGATATGACTGAGCCAGGCTCCCCCATGTCACCTTTCTGTTGTTCTCAGACAGACGGAGGTTTCTGTGTGCTGTGTTTGTGTCCAGTGTGAGAGGATGGAAATCTGTTGAGACAGTAAACATTAAAAACACCATTCACTGAGTGACGCTCATACTCGCACAAATGAGAGGGATCCATCATCCAGTCATCATCATCATCCAAACACATTAATTTAAAATAATCAGCTATGTTTGCTATTTTTGGAACAAGCTGACAATCACACTGAAACAGGCATTTTTTTCTCTTGTTTTTCCAGGCCGCAACGCAACCTTGAAATCCATTCCAATATTGAACTGATCAGAGCAATTGTCACATTGTCACAGTTATGGACATTTGAAATGTTAAAAACTGCTTTCTAAAACGGTTAGTTCCATTCCTTGGTTCGGATTGTCTGGTTTCCCGTAAATTGCTGTGATATATGAGACTATAATCTACACCTTAAATCAGTTTATATATGTCAGTGACTGACATGAAAGCACTCGGCATTGACCATGAGATGGCCATGGACCGTTCCCGGTGGAAGAAAACCATAGCGAGAAACCAGTCCAACCCAGCGGTGCCGTGTGTGTGTGTGTGTGTGTGTGTGTGTGTGTGTGTGTGTGTGCGTGCGTGCGTGCGTGCGTGCGTGCGTGCGTGCGTGCGTGCGTGTTCTGCAGTCATCACTACACTACTGATCAATGTACTCACATTGTAAAAAGTCTTTTCTGGTCTGAGGCTTCGGTGAGTCAGCTTGCCACCTCGTAGGTACACCTGTGAATTCACATTAATAAATCTTTATGCGTTTATTCTACATAAACTATAAGTAATATAAAATAAATGAACTATAAATGAAATATTACAAATGAGTTTTTGTTGTCTAACCCATATGAATGCTAGGCTACGTTGTCATGTCAATGTCAAATTTGACCATGCGATAAGGTGACACACCTAGGCATGCATAATCTGAATGTCAAATGTCTAGATTGACAAGGCAAGCAGTGAGCACATTTGCAGGCAGTGTGATCACACCTTTTTCTGAAAGGTTTTATCATATTTACAAAAACTGGTATAACTGCTGCACAGCTGGATTGTGCTACTATGAGCAATGTTGGCTATTCTAAGACTGCAGTCCACCCAATGCATGAGAATCACTGGGTGAAAAGAGAGATTATCTGACATATACTGGTAGAGTATATGACAGTTTATTTACAGGTATACTGGGCATATACCGACATTATTGGGTATATACTTTTTGAGGGATATTCTGGAATATTCCTCTGTATTCAGTGATAATAGGTGATATACTGCCCCCAGCTAGACAAAGGCACACCAGGGGGTCTGGTTCATTCCTTTGACCTACAAATTGACTATTTGTTTAAAGAAAGGGGAGGAGGGCAAACAGCCCCCCTCCCAAAAAGACACATTTTAGTTTACCTTGGATATCCCAAGTATAAAGGGCTTAATTTGCCTTAACTCACATTTTCAAGTAATTACAATGTTGTAAAAAGTAGAAACTTGCAATCTCATGTACTATAATGACATTCAATGATGACTAATTAGAAACAGTTGTATAAATACATTTGACCTTATACTCTGTACTTAGTCCGTTCTTTCCCCCCTCTACAACAAACCTCTTTGCTGAAAATTGCCGATCTACAAGCTCACAATGTGTTGCATCATGACGCATTGTGAGCTTGTAGATCGGCTATTTATTTCAAAGTCTACTGTACATAAAACAGACGCTGTTTCTGACCTGGGTTCAGACAACAGTTGACGCTTTTAAAAGGGGACTTAAGACATTTCTTTTTAATAAGGCATTTGCCTAGATGGTCCTTTTGGATGCCCCGTGTGCTTTTAATTCTTCTTTTTTTTTTACTTAATGTTCTTTTAAATCTTCCTTGAGATGTGTCTAATATGTGCACTGTTCTTAATTCATGGAATTAACAGTTTTTACCATGTTAGTTCTTTTTTTTATAAATCTTTTGCTGGCTTTGTTTTGCCATTTTAATGTAGCACTTTGAGATTTGTTTCAAATATAAAGTATGTTACAAATAAAATGTATTATTATTATTACCCTTATTATTATTATTATTATTATTATTAACACCATGACAAGTACAGTAGCTCAGACCAGGCTTCCTTTATTCTGTCTTAACCAATCACTTGACTTATCAGTGTGAAAATGTGACCAATCAGGTTTCTTGCCACCACCTTTGAATTCTAAGTGCCTCACAGTCTGGCTCTCTGGCACAGTAGTAACTGCTTGCTGAAGAAGACAGAGAGGAGAAGTGTTACTTAAACGAATGGATCATTTTCAAACTGTTCGGTAAGTTGCAACTACTATAATTCTATGTAAGTAGCCTATGTTAGAGACAGGTAATAGTAGAGACATGTAACCATTTCTCAAAGCATAGCAGCTAACTAAAATAGATGTTTGTTTTGTTTTCTGCCAAATTAAGGGGGACAAACATTGTTGATTAGATTATATTAAATTAGGTTGTATTGCTTGTTGTTCTCACATCATATTGTCTGTATTTATCAGTGACCATGTCTTTCAAACCGTGGACTGGAGGCCTTTATAACCACTTTTATGGGCTTTAACCACTTAAACATTGCATTGCATGCATTGTGGATCCATTTTGTATTGTCCCTCTGCACCAAATCTCTTCAACAAACACTGGGTGAAAAGTAAGTGAAATTATAATTATGTCTGCATATGGCTGTATGTGTCCACCAAATGCAAGAAGGCATTTATGCTTAACTAACTTTGTGAATCATTCTCTTTGTTTATAGGAGGCTGTAAGACATTTTCACAACTCGGAAAACAACGAACACAAACTATCCCCGCAAGAAAGGTAACTATTTGTTCTTTGTTGTTCTTTGCTGTATCACTGTGTAATTAAACCAATTAAATAATATCACATATTGTAGGCTAGTAAAAAGACACGCTATTAAAGTGCATTGGCTATTTGAATTGGGGGGGGGAAGGGAAAGTGCATTGGCTGGAAGGGAAGAAATGGTCAACTGTGGGGGAGGTGTGAGTTGTTTTAGGGGGTGATTTCTTCACAGGAAATGCCTTTTCTGGAATACAAACTAATGTGTTGCTTCTCTCAACAGTATCAACTCACCACACAATCTTGGTGTCATGACACACGTGCTGGAGCAGGTCAGCATTGCTTTTCCTGACATAGACGGTGACTTAATAAAAGGTAAAAAATATATAATTTCCCCATTAATGTCCTGTGTGTTTGTTGTGTTTTTTACTCATTTAGCTTTGAAGTAGTCACGCATGGCATGCTGGACCAGTTCCTGTTTTGACTGAGCCTGTGATGTGATGGGAACGTGTCACTGTTACTGCATGTCATCTTTTCGACACCGACTCTAACCCTCACCCTAACCTTAACCTCTGTGGGTGCATGTGAGTTGTCCCTGCCGACCTTGCGTGGAATAAACCCTGTTACTGACCCATAATATCAGACTGGTTATTCTAAATATCTTAGTAGTCATGATACTACAGTGTTCTATTCCTCATTTTCGTGATAACACCTTTGAACTGGTTTAATTAGATTGTGTTTGTACATAAACAACGAAATAAATCCTAAATGCATTTTCCTTATATTTTAAGCTGCCTGCAGGACCCATTTTGAGTCTTTGAAAAGGAGCCATCGACTGGACCAGCCAGAAAATGCTCTCCGCAAAAAGAAATTGACTATGTCAATGAAGCACCGACAAGAAAGACCAGGGTAAGTTTGGAACTGTTTTTTTTTGCTGTTGTTATTATGTTTTACATGTTGTATCAATGTAATAATGGTAATTAAATACATACAATTAATTGCTATTCTATGTTTTACAGTTGCTGACCACCAGGAGTGCACATCTGGAGACAGATGAAGAAAGAGCTGTGTGGTCGCATGCATGCTGGGAGCTGATGTCAGACAAGGATGTCTATGTTGTCCAGTTTGGACGGAGAGGAAATGGGGACACTGTTCAGCCAGCGATACACTGCACAGAACTGCTCATTTTTGTAATTATTGTCCCCTTTGTGGGAGCAGAATTGTTGACAGTCGCTGTTACATTTTCATTTCGAACATTCGAACATTTTTTACGCCACCATTTTACAATTTTTTTCCCTTTTTTTTTTTTTACAATTTGTTGTTTCTTCTACAAATGTTTTCTGAATGCTGCATACTGTGAAGTTGAATATTAATCTGTTGCACATAGAACACACTGTGAAGATGTTTACAAAAGTTAAGTACAGTAGCCTACAGTACAGTAGCAACTACTGGGAAAAATATGCTGTTGGCGTATAGAATATGTCAAACTGTTTGCACATGTACATCTGAGGATGCTCTTTTCTTTTCCTGTTGCTCTTTTGCCTTTTGCACTCTATTGCACTCCACTTTATTTTTTACGTCTTACTACTATTTACTATTTACACCTTTTTAGATTATTATTATTTTTAGATGTGGTTTGCTGTTATTATTTAGTTTTTTGATATACATGCGTTTTCATGTCAAGGATCCCCACAATTGTAATTGAAAACTGACACCATGTATGCACCATTTAAATATTTTGTAACGTTATGCTTTTCTGTTGTGTTTCTCTCAATAAAAACAATTTACCTGACTGATGCCTATTCGTTCATAAATTAATTCTATGTGACACAGTGCAACACATTTTGAGCTTGTAGATCTGCTATTTTGCTATTTATTTTTAATTGGAATACTGAATAATGATTAACTAGAATATCACTTTGAGCTTGTAGATCTGCTATTTTGCTATTTAAAAAAAAATTGGAATACTGAATAATGATTAACTAGAATATAAATATACAATAATATATAATATATAATGGACCCAATGTGGAAGGGGGGTCCACGAATACCCCCCCCCCCCCCAATGTGGAAGGGGGGGCCACGAATACCCCCCCCCCCCCCCCCATAAACCCCCCTCCCCCCCATAACCCCCCCCCAGTGTGGAGAGGTCACAGATCACAGCCAATCACAGCTGGCTCAGTGCACATGCTCAGTGAAAATGCAGGTACAGGGAGGGGGAAAAATCCCTCCCACCAGTGAGAAATCCTGGGACCTCCGGAGGTGTGATTTCACAGCAGGGGTTCACGAATACTTAAGTAGTGGTACAAAACGGCTATATACCGAACTGAATATTCCTGATTATCTGGCTGAATACCTCGTGTTTATGCCGGTTTATTTACTGAATATACCTGTCATAGAATGTAGTATACCGGTCCGATAATCTATCTTTTCACCCAGTGAATGTTGCACAAGACAAGGCTCATTGAATGCTGTTCAACATGTTCCTCTTGTTCCCATAATAGCTATTTATACCGGTAATTATGTAACTAGTAAGACACCTGAGGGTGGAATGCGACCTCAGGGTGACATGCGACCTCGTCCTAAAGGGCGAGGTCGCGCCAATTCTTGACTATCTGGCCAACCACAGCGTTTCTCTGACGATTCTAGTTGTTATCATTCTGGGGGGAGTTTGTTCATGTTCTTGTGAGGGTATCAACCCTAGGAGACACGGGGAGAACATGCAAACTCCACACAGAAAGGCCCTATCGCCATCTTTATCCTCCTCCTCCTTTTTTTCTTTTTTATTCTTCTCTTTTTTTCACAGCCGCCACCATATTTACTTTAGAAAATATATATTAAATTCTAAGAACGTTTCGAGTACCAGTTTGATACAAGAGCGAATAAGCGCTACACTTCTGGAATCCTGTGCGTCGACTTAAAGTCGGATCCAGGCCTAATAACTTTATCTAGCCGCCCCCGTTGCCACCTCCTTTTCTTTTCTGAGACATATTGTACCTCATCCACCCTTTCTTCTCTCTCTTTTTGGTATCTTTATCCTCCTCCTCCTTTTTTTGTCTTTCTTAGTCTTGTGTATCCTTCTCTTTTGGCTACTGTCTATGACGGTAGTCCCATATGTCATGATGGACTGGACTATCTCCATATATACTGTTATCCACATTTTGTGTAGCCACCCCGTACAGGAAGTGATGTCACAACTCGCTGACATCACAGAGGTTACGGAAGGAAGGAAGGACACTCAAGCGACACGGCTTTTCAGAGTATATGCGACCTTCGGTCGCAATAAATCATTTAATCCTAGTTGTTGATTTGAATGACCTTGATCTATTGATGTTACTGTGCGTAAGAGCAATATCTAAGAAGCTGAATTCACCCAATACAATAGTGTACTACAACTAAGTAACTCATTCAAATTTGACTGTAACATGAACACAATGTTGGTAAAATTATAGGTATGGAAGCCTATTATTGTTTAGTGTGTGTGTACTTGCACTTCATAACTAGTTACTAGTTAAGCACTTACTAGAAGGTGGGGGTTCATCATAATAGAAGAGTAAGGGACACATCTGCACACTGCATATTAGCTCCCAGTAGAAGTAGAAAATGTATTAGAATAACAATGTTTCAACCCTGGCGGGTCTTCATCAGATCTGATACAATACAGGCAATAGGCATCAGAGAAGTGGAGAGTGTTAGAGAGGCAGGGGATGACATTTCTAAAATGGTACTTTGGGCAAAAATACAGCAGCGTTAACTTTACTTTAACCCATTCAGGCCGGGAACACATTTTGCTGTTTGGGAGGGGCTTACGGTACATGTACAGTATGTAGCAAGATATTTGTTTTTGTATGCTATTTCTGATTTAGCCCCAACTATAGGTTAGGCCTAAATGGGTACTTATGTTGTAAGTTTGTAGATCGGCTATTTTTGGTGTGGGGCACAGCACTCAACTAGGCATGGATTTCTATACAAAGAGGGCAATTCTTGTAAACAAAAACTGCATGAATGCACATGAATTTAGATGCTGGTGAAAAAGACTCCAAATGATAAAAATGTCATCAATATAATGTTGGTACGAGAGTAAATGGTAGCTGTACCCTTAATTTCGAGTTATCCATATTATTATGTGAATTTAAAGTAGTTAGTAGTGAGAACAAGTTCAATGAGTTCAAAATAGTTGTGTCTCTGTCTCTCTCTCTCTCTCTCTCTCTCTCTCTCTCTCTCTCTCTCTCTCTCTCTCTCTCTCTCTCTCTCTCTCTCTCTCTCTCTCTCTCTCTCTCTCTCTCTCTCTCTCTCTCTCTCTCTCTCTCTCTCTCTCTCTCTCTCTCTCTCTCTCTCTCTCTTTTTCAGAGCACCCCATCGTGTTCAACCACCTTTGGAGCTCCTTTCTATTTCTAGCAAGAATGTAGATTTTATTTCTGAAAGAGTATTAACAAATGCAGTGTCAACTGAGTTCACGTCAGCCTGTGCATTGTCAGGAGATACAATAGAATCGCTATTACGGTGGGATGGAAACGTTTCCTAAACCTCAATGAGCGAAAATATTTGTGAAAATCAATTAAAGTATCAAACTCATTGGTCGTAGCAAAGGATAGGGGGGGACACAGCCACCTCAGTGAGGGGCATAGAGGAAAAGTTAATTACCGTGTTTTCTTGCTGTAGGACCGGGTATAGTGGACATGGTCCACTGCGTAGCCCTCTTCTGATTCGTCTGCCACGTGGTGGTAGGTGGTCCTGCCGCACCCTCCTCCTCGCTGGAATCGTCCTCGCTGGAGGACCAGGACATCGGAGGGAGGTCCTGTAAGTGGTCCTGCTGTACCCTCGTTCTCGATCCGCCTCTGCGTTGATGACGCTGGGTGGGATGTCCTCCAAAAAGAGAGGAAAGGGACTGGGCCGCTCTCGGAGGGAGCCCCTGTAGATGGTCATACACCTGTGGCGGTGGAGCTCCATCCGGTGCTGAAAGAGATTGTCTTACTCAATTGCTCTAATTGCGCACAATGTGGCTACACAAGTGTAAGTCATTCACACATCTACACAAAATAAAATACGAGGAGTCATCACAAGCTTTACCACTTTTTTGGTCTATCTCATTAAATGCCCTTGTTGACCTGCTTATGTAGTTAAGACCAACATACCAACATAGAGGCAATAGATGAGGTGAAAAAAAACTAAAGTCGACCCTTTGGCAGCAAATTAATTATGACTTTTTACGATGACTGGTGGACCAATAAAGACACAAAACATGCATCTCACCTCTGTCTGATATCTGTAGCCAAGTTGTCTTCAGCATGTCTTCTAGTATGTCTCTTAGACCAGACACAGCCTCACTCACATCTGTGAAGGACGTCAGGGGACGGGGAACAAAGACTGGAGATGCAGTGGACATAGAGAGAGACCTGAAGCTCTGGAGACCGAGAGAGACAAGCAGAGAGACACGTAGATCAGTACAAACAGGATATAAGAGATCAATATATTAATACATTGATCAAAACGGTTTTCTGTGTTGCTCAGCCAGTTAATACGCAGAGGAACTGACCTAATGTCAGTCACATGTCTTGTAACCAGTGCTTCATGTCATCTGCTAAGTTGTTGTTCCGATGTGTCATTACTCTGACGTTGTCCGACTCTCCCCATTACTAACCCTATCTCTAACCCTAACCGCACACAGAGTAATGAGGTGTCAGACTTTCATAATCCTCAGAGGATGATAAAGAAAGACCAATCACCTTTCCTGGGCTTATTTCTCAACAATGTGTGCATATACAGTACACTTGAACGTCCTTTTATAAATATGGGTGTTATTTCATCATACTATTCTTGATTCTTTCCTGTGTTTGTCTGTGTGTTTTAATGATTATGTTGAACCTGAATGAAATGGATGTCATCAGCGCTGGACAACTCCTCCAGTTCAGCATTTCTCCTCTCCAGCTGGGCGATCTGCTCCTCCAGACTCCTCTGGAGTCTCTCAGCATGAGCCACTGCAGTCTTCTCCTGGTCCCTGATCAGCTCTTTAACCTTCCTGCGCGTTCTCTCAACTGAGGAGATCATCTCACCGAAGATCTTGTCACTGGCGTCGGCTGCTGCTTCTGCTGAACTCTAGTTAACACAGTGAGACATCAATACACATTGATGAGACACTAACGAACGCACGCACGCACGGACAGATTGCATTACTGTATGCTATTACATTATCTTATATTAGATTATATTATTAAAAAAACAATACAAGAAACATCCCTAACTAGTGACTAGCATTAGGCTATATATGTGAATATTCTGTTTGTCCATCCACAGTAAATAACATTATGTCAGAAACTATAAGCATGATTTCAGCATCTTCAGGGTCTCTATGGCTCAGGTCTTTCAGTCTTTCATGAACTCACCTTCAGAGTCTCTATGGACGGTCTGAGGTCTTTCAGTTCCTTCTTTCTCTCCTGGATCTTCTGCTGGACTTCCTGCTGACTCGTCACCACCTGTTTCTGCAAGGAATCAATGTAGGAAGAGACCGTTTGAATTCCATCCACGCATCATCTGAAGTCAACAAACTAAGTCAGTCAAACATTTAAAGTTATACCATGTAACTTTTTTTATAAAACAAATCTTAAAATGGTCCTAACTGTTAAATCGCTAAAGTTTTAGAACCCCCACTCCGTTATTTTCTGCTTCAAAAGCCTTCTCTTTATATGTTTTCTATGAGCCGTGAGGGGGGGAGAATTTCGCGGCAAAATGACGTTGTCATACTACCGGCCAATCACAGCGAGGGTTATACACTGCCGGCCAATCACAGCGCATCTTGGAGTGGGGTCGCTAGGGCGGGCATATTTGTAGTCTCCCGTGTGTCTCTAAACTCGGGTGCACCGTGAAGCATGAGTGAAGGAGTGTATCTCCGGAATGGCTGAACGCACAGGAACCAGGGACCCCTCAAAAGATAGAACTCGGCGAGGTGGAGGCAGACGCGGGGGTGTGAGAACCGAAAAACGTCCGAAAGACGCGGACGCGACCGAGGTTTTCTATAGAGCTACTGACCACAAGTTGAGCAACTTACACAGTATAGCTTTAAATAAAATCATAATTTACATCACATCATTCTCTTTGGTTTTTGGTTTTAAACAGAAGCCATTGAACAAATGTATTCATTTACCCCCCAAAACATCCACCTCATTTCTTATTTGAATTCATGTGTACGGTACATACTAGTTCTTTCCACTTTGATTTTTCAAATAATGGACATAAGCCTATTTGTTGTCCAACAAGTTATTGTGGTCCTACCTGTTTGTCAGTCCTCTCTGCTAATGTTGACACAGTGTCATGTCCTTTATGGTGATCCATGGCACACAGAAGGCAGATACACTGCTGGTCTGTGCGGCAGTACACCTTCTTTGGCTCATTATGACTGGAACATGTGATGTCCTGCAGTCGGGCAGTGGCTCGATCCGATTTGGCCTCAGCAGCAGAAGACTGGCCTCCTGTACACCTCAGATTCTCCACAACCTGGAAGTAATCAGAAAGGGGGGGGGGGGGGTCACTCACTGATGACAAAACAACAATAACAGCAGCAATGGGAAATATGAGGTTCATGATGAAAACACAAACATTATAGAATGTCCTACAATCTCAACACTATGTGGCTTTGACCTTTGAATTGCATACTGTGGAGTGTTGACTGCTTATGTTGTTGTACAACATAAACACCTTTAAAATAATATGTTGTATTTTTTATGGCGTACATATGATCAGTATGTAGTACAATATAAGCAGATAGTTCAAAAGGATTAAAGCCCCAAATATTAATGTTCCTACATTGATTGATTGATTGATTTAATGATTGATTCCTTTATTAGCAGTTTGCATAGGAAAAGCTCAGTACAGTTCAGATACAAGGTCTACTAATAGGATTTAAACCCAAGAAAGCACAAGGGCCTGTTTACATTGGGGCCTTTTGTATTCAATTAATTGAAAATGACTGTGGTATGTAGTACTAATAGTCATACCACTGTATTATTTGCAAACTGTCAATGAAGTATTCAGTCAATCCATCCATCAATCTATCCATCCATCCATCAGTTATTGCTTACTTAGATTGACCCACCTGCTTTTGAAAATAAAGCTTAAAGAATTAAAATTGCTTAGTCCGACAAACCCCTCTCTGACTCTAAAATAATCATTCACACTTCTATTCAACGACTAGATTTCAATCTCAGGGCACATTGAGCAAAGAAAGGTGTTTACATTCCTTCTTTTGTATCCCCCTGGTCTATGGTCTATGAGGGGGCGCTCCCAACACCATGATCATTATTTCATATTTACATGCTGATTTAGGCTCTAATATTTAGGTGAGGGGTAGCCTGGTATTTCTGGATTGTGGCTGTGGCATTAAAGCATTTTGGACGGTAAATTATGTTGTAAGGTGTTTTTCTTTTTGTTCCCAGGAGTAGGGCCTACTCTGTCTCAATCAGATCTAGCCACACATGATCATTAAAGTAAGAATCCACTCACCTCAGCCAGTATGTTGTTCTTCCTCAGTACAGGTCTTGGACTGAAGGTCTCTCTGCACTGGGGACAGCTGTAGTCTCTCTTCTGCTCACCCTGTTGGTCCCAGCAAACCTCAATGCAGCTTCTACAGTAACTGTGGCCACAGGGTAGAGTCACTGGTTCCGTCAGACGGCCCAGGCAGATAGTACAGCAGCAGTAGTGATCCTGGTCCGGAACAACTCCATGCTGCCGCTGTGCCATTTTACTGAGCACCACTCACACACTGACAGAGACAAAAGGTTTTACTGAGCACCACACACACTGACAGAGAAAAAAAGCTTTTGTAGCACCACTGTCAGAGCAGAGCAAACTGTCAGTAAACTGTTTTACTGACGATGAAGAGAAAATGGGCGGAGGATTCCTGAAAATTAGGTAGGGCTTCAGGTAGAGCCCGAGGCCCTACCTGGCCCTAACTGGGCCCTAACTGGCCGGCCCGAGACCGACTAGTTAGCATACATTTTAGGCCCTACCCGGCCCGAAAACGTCGGGGTGGTCGGGTATGGTCGGGTTTGGAAAGAATTCTATCACAGTAATAATAGTAATAAAATAACAAAATACATTTTCTTTTTTCATTGAGCCCGAGGCCCTTCCTGGCCCGACTAATTAGCATACATTTTAGGCCCTACCCTACCCTAAGGTTGGGTCGGGTTCAGGTACGATCGGGTTCGGGCAGAATTTGAGAACTGTAAGACAAAGTGAACAGGAGCTATTTTTCGCTGACATATTGAGTTTTGATATCAATGCTTTAAAGTGCATTCATTTTAGATTAAATAAATGCCATAGTGATTTTCAAAAGGATACCTATACCTAGCAATGAGAGTCTTGTATTCTTTCAACACCTTTCAAAATAAATGTCAGTGAATGATGTTCAAAAATGTAGGCTGAGATCTACTAAAACAGGGATGTCAAATTGGTAGCTCATGGGCCAGATGCAGCCAGTGAAGCAGTAGGCCTACAATACACACACGGACGTGATGTCACACAAGGTGTGTGCCTCTACTGTCCACTCTGTGCCTCTGTCCATACTGTCCCCATGAGCTATAATAAAGCAAGCCTAATCTCTCCGTCATATCATCTATCATCTATGTAGGTAAAACAACCGCATGACTTCATTCACCATCATGCACAATCTGTGCTTGTTTTGAAGTATACAGTTGAAATCTGGATTGTTTAAAGGAGGGTGTGTGTTTCAGTCAGGGTGTTTAAAATGCTCTGGCACACACAGCTCCAAAATGTAGGACTATACTTAATATCATTAAGATTGTTTTTCAGTAAGCTGTCTGCCAATCCACAATGGTGGTAATCTGGAGAAAAATATGAAGGGACTGAGAGAGCAAAAATACCCCTTCAGTCTCCAGGATCGAAGCATTTATTAACTGTATAATATTTACTCTACCTATAGTTTTAATGTGCAGGTACTGCATGGGCTGCACACCGGACCCATTGACCAGGCTATTATTGAAGCTTATTCAAGCTTTCCGACAGCTCTGACACTTGACTCACTAATGGAATGAGGTGTAGTGGCATTCTATTGTTACCTGCATTTGAGTTGATCTCGTCTTCACTGAAAATAAAACAAATTAATCTATTTACCAGTTTAATTACCTGCTCAAACATTAAGACAAATGCAGTACAGATCTGCAAACTTCAAAGCCACATTTTAAACAATATAATAAAACTCCAGGAAGCAAAACGGCAGACATATTACACACCCGGAGGGGAAGAAATACATTCTACAAATGCTTGTTTAACGGTAGTGTTTTAGATGGTTCTTGAAAATGTCTGCAGAGGCTGTTAAAGGACATTCCTGAGTCTGGGAAAGGACAAGAACTCAAAATGAATATGCCAATGGAATCCAATGATTAGAAAGTCACAATGAGTTGACATTTCTATTTAAAAAAAAAAAACATTAGCCTACTGGGTTTTAAACTTTTATACTATTTTAAGCCTGGAACCAAGCCACCCATGCTCCTGGTGAATCATGACCATTAAACATTTGATTATGCGTCAAAAAGCACAAAAATATTAAATATGTATTAAATAAAGAATACAATATATAAAGCACCATTTGTCGTACACATAATGTAGAGCCCTCAAATAAATAAAAATCAAATGCACTCCTTTGTTATTAAAAGATTATTTTAAAGTTCCTTGACTGCTGTGGTGAACTCTAAAAAGGCCTTAATGACAGCAGTGAAATGGTACACATTAATAGGCTTATTCTCCACCAGCTGTGTGTGCTATTCATGTGATATACCTTTAAATGTAGCACCATCTGCAGGTCATTAAGTAACACTGCAGGGATACCACCAGGTTTGGTAAGTAAGTGGTAAACTGGCGCAGTGGAACTACATTAATAGATAGCATATACCCAATACTTTATAGCTGCTAGAGTCACCACTTAGCAGATTAGCATTATATGTAAAGCACCATTGGGTACTTATACATCTGGGCCATTATTAGTATCATATGTATTATTATTACCAGCTCAGTGGCCGTGTGGTTAGAGTGCATGTCCACCCTGAGACTGGGAGGTCAATGTTTGATCCCAAGCCAGGTAATACCAAAGACTCAGACCCAGTCCCTCCCTGCTTGGCACTCAGCATCAAGGGTTGGATTGAGGCAAGTCCCTGTGGCTGTGACATACTAGTGTCATGTCCAGGGGGTGTACATCAAGCTGCCTCACGCTAAGGAAACAGGAGATAAGCTCCTGTCATGGCTCGGCAAGGATTATTTACGAATTATTATTGTAGAGCAAGACTCAAGAGCTAGTATGTCAGTTCTTACAATTAACGCCAGTTAAATAAAACCAGCTGCATTTCACATTCCCTTCAGCTGTTTCAAGATTTGTTCAAGTTTTCTATGAATTAATCCCTTTGCATTTGAACACCAAATATTAGGGCATTCACCAAATATTAGAATATTCGGATATTCGAATATCAAAGTCACTATTCGACGTTGTTCACCGAAGTCGAATATTCGCTTATTTTTTATATTGTTTTCTCTTTAAAAAATATATAGTTTATAAAACTTGGCTAGATAGAAGTCATAAGAATGAGTTGTCAATGTCCCTGGTGGATGAATTTGTTAATGCTCTATACCAGGGGTTCTCAAACCTTTTTAGTCTGTGACCCCCAAAATAAACATATTTGAACTGGGGACCACCACCCTGACAAGCACTTGGAATTGTAGGTATTACATTTAATGTGACTCGGTTCTGCAGATAAATATTGTGAAAATAGCCGATCAACATGTTCACAACGCCTCGCAACAATGTTCGCCTCTTGCTTAATATTTGACAGTTTGGACAGTCCTGTCGAATATTCGAATACTTTGAGGTCGAATAATTCGAATACTAAAAATCACTATTCGTGAATGCCCTAGAACACATACCTGTATGAGTGAATATTGATCAAGTTGAAGGTCAAAAGTTGAGCCACCTGTGAACAATGCCCTCAATTCCCAACCTCAGCCCCAACATTTTACCTTAATTTAATGTATTTCAGCATGTGAACTTGCTTTCTTTAAAGGAGCTATAGTCAACTTTTTCTTGAAAAACGGATGCTAAAATAAAAATAATGTTTCGAAAATATTTTATAAAAAAATAAGCTTCATATATGTGTTTCTATTAAAAAATGACCACAAAAAATGTAAAATAACGATAAAATAATCATTTTGGCCATTGTCAGACCGACACTTTGTTTACATTATAGTCTATAGACTAGGATGTAAACAAAGTGTCGGCCCTACAATAAAAAAGTTGACTATAGCTCCTTTAAACATGCCAGTATCATGTGTTGTTTCAGTAGGTGTTAATATTGTTTATGTTGACTGCAAAGGCCAAGGTTAATAATCATTTAGGTTTTAGGTGGTTAAATGTCTGAAAATACACATGAACATGAATCTCTCAGCTTACTGGTCCTTGGTTCGAAATTAGAATGTATTCAAGTCTCAGGTTTCTTGTGCCGTGTGCTCCTTATTATTACATTCACTTGGATTGCACTCAGCAAAAAGAGGTGACTTTCTGATTGCTTTTATTTGATGTAACAAAGCATGTAGACCTTACACAGGTTACTAAAGGGCTGCACAAAGAATTACAGAAGACTTAATAAGCACAACATTGTACAACCCATCTCACAATCCATACACAATACACCAATACAATCATGTGTTAGGCCTATTACTATATAGATTGGTCAAATGATGAATCTAAGCTGTTCGTAAATGAAAAGCACATTCATGGATAGATCGTTTGCATTGTTCCAATCTGCACCCCATTTCACACCATACAAAGCAACAGGAAATACCCAACGTGAAACCAACTTCACCCAATGTGAAACCATGCTTCAACTAAGTCTCTCAAAAATAACAGATCTGCAAGCTTACAAGGCATCATGTTGCAACGCCTTGAGGACATGTAGATCAGTGCATTTGGCAAGCAGTCCCTTGTGGGATGGATCTGCTAAATACAATATTGCTCTCATGTGAAAATGAAAAGAAAAAAGTTCAAAAATATACATGACCATAGGCTAGCACACCATGGCAGGATAATAGTATAAGTTTCCACCCAGGTAGAGAAAAAGGTAGGGAAAAAAAGCTAGAATCCAGGATACACTAGAATGCTGCAATCACACTGCCTGATAGATTATTGACCGCTTTATATTGATCCGAGGGGGAAGCATATGACTTTTTAGGCAAACATTAGGAGGGACATAATATGTAGCTCTTGCATCATGTCTATATATTGCCTTATGTCTATAACCTATTGCATAATAAAAAGTTTTACATGAATCATTTTGCTTTACTTTTATGTTATGACAAATGTTCAATCTTTTGAGGTTTTTCACTATTGTAGGCTAATTGATTTTGCATGAAGAATAACAGATTCTAGTAACAGCTACACCTGATTACCTACCTACTACCCAGCACAAGAAAATCAAGAATAAAGGGGGGGTGGGGTGCTCATCGAAGCATCATGAATGAGGCCCATCATCTCTCCTGTTACAAAGAGACTGAGCAACCAGCATCCATAATATTAAACGCTGGGTAGAGGGGTTGAGTGAATGTGTGCTGGTAGGTATACAGGTGTGTCAGTGTGTCAGAGGATACTCTGTAGAAGGACAGAGCCCCAGCAGCATAGTCCAAATACATAGCTACTCTGTGGGAGCCAGAGGGGCGGACAGGGAGATCAGTGTGCCTACGATTGTGTCTGACAATGTATTTGTTATCATCATCATAACATTCCAGAGTCCAGGATTTTTCATTCCATCCAAGATAACATTCAGTATCGTTCCCTTTCCTTTTGAAGTCTCTGTAAATCACAGCTATGTCAACTGTTCCACTCCACTCAACCTCACAGTAAAAACACCCAGTCAGACCCTTTGTACACAAAACATATTTCCTGTCATCAAACCTGTCAGGATGAGCAGGATACGACTGAACCTGCCTCACCCATGTCACCTTTCTGTTGTTCTCAGACAGACGGAGGTTTCGGTGTGCTGTGTTCGTGTCCAGTGAGAGGGGTTGGAAATCTGTTGAGAAAAGAAGACAGTAAACACACAGACGTACCCAAACATGAGGTATCCATCATCCTCATCATCACCACCACCACCAAAATGTATTTCACCAAACAAATTAAAAATAATAATAAATATAATTATAACTATAATATAATAATTATAACTGAACTACAAGGTTACAATTTTATGTCTTTGTATGTCCAAAATCATTACTTTGCAGGAATTGAAAGAGAAAAAAAAGCATTACTGTGCAGAAATTGAAAAAAAAAAGCCGAGTGTGTGTGCGTGTGTGTGTGTGTGTATGTGTGTGTTGCAGTCATCACTACACTACTGATCAATATGTACTCACATTGCAAAAAGTCAGTTCTGGTCTTCGGCATCAGTGAGTCAGCTTGCCACCTCGAAAGTACACCTGCGTTCAAAGAAGAACCCACATTAATAGAAACATTGTCACACCTTTATACATCCTTGTTTTCATTCAGGGGTCATCAGCATGTCTGTACACAGACAAACGTGTCCATGGCAAGACTAGTCCATGGCACATTTTGTATTTTTTTCCTAAATATTCACATTATTTTCTTTCAAGAATTTGAATGATTGGTGACTTGTAAGTGTTGGGAGTCTCATTAATGTTGCCGTATATTTGTCGTATTGAAGATGCAAGACAACGCGGACAGACAGCCATTGTTCCACTGGCATACTCTACCTTCCTTGGTGGTCTTAGAGCATAGTGCATGGTGTAAGACTTTCTCAGGTCTAGATTGACAAGGTGAAGAGTGAGCACAGTCTGCAGGTAGTGTGATCTACAAAAACTGGTATAACTGCTACATAGCTGGAATGTGCTTAGAGCTATTCTAAGACTGCGGTCTACCCATTGCATGAGGGTTCTGCACAAGACAATGCTCGTTGAATGCCGTTCAACATGTTCTTCTTGTTCCCATAACAGCTATATTAAAGCAACTATTGGCCTAGTTGTTGAAGTAACTCATTCAAGTTTGACTGGAACATCGAACACAATGTTGGTAAAATATACAGTAGATATGGAAGCCTAATGTTTTGTGTGCTTGTATTATATAGGGACCTACAACCTTTGAGACAGAAGGTGGTTCAGCACTAAAAAACAAACAAAAACAAAGTTGACCCCTTGGCAGCAAATGAATTGGGACTTTGCTACTGTTTAGTACGATGACTGGTGTCACAGAACATGTTCATCTCACCTCTGTCTGATATTTGTGGCCAAGTTGTCTTCAGGATGTCTTCTAGTTTGTCTCTTAGACCAGACACAGCATCACTCACATCTGTGAAGGACGTCAGAGGACGCAGAGCGATACTGAGCAAGACTGGAGATGCAGTGGACATAGAGAGAGACCTGAAGCTCTGGAGAGAGACAAGCAGAGAGATACATAGATCAGTACAGACAGATCACTAAGTTAATACGCACATTAAACCAGTAAGACTCCCTAATCGGGAGATAAGCGACCGTTGGTCGCTTATCTCCACAAATAGGCCAAAAGTTTGTTTTACCAATTATCAAGACATACGGGCAGTTGACAGTTTGCCATGGTTACTCATTGAAGTTGAATCTCCATATATGGAGATAACCTACGCATCACACTAAGTCTGACCTCACCAGCCCATATTTGGGCATGAGCAACTTATGTCTCCATATATGGAGATATGATGACATCACACAGTCCTCAGCCGATGATGTGGCGTGATGTCATACAATACACAAACGAGCCCTACAGTATAAAGGGGCAATTCTTGCCAGGAAAGAAGCATTTCTTCGACTCAGACCTTATCGCCAGGGTTGGCTTATAGCAGCTGTCGGTAGGACCATATATGGATTCTGTTAGTGTGGATCTCCTAACAGCGCATCATCTGGGATACAATCCCTTTTATGCCCATATATGGAGATCCCTAACAGAATCCCTTTCATGCCCATATATGGAGATCCCTAACATAATCCCTTTTATGCCCATATATGGAGATCCCTAACAGCATCCCTTTTATGCCCATATATGGAGATCACTAACAGCTAACAGAATCCCTTTTATGCCCATATATGGAGATCCCTAACAGAATCCCTTTTATGCCCATATATGGAGATCCCTAACAGAATCCCTTTTATGCCCATATATGGAGATCCCTAACAGAATCCCTTTTATGCCCATATATGGAGATCCCTAACAGAATCCCTTGTATGCCCATATATGGAGATCCCTAACAGAATCCCTTTTATGCCCATATATGGAGATCCCTAACAGAATCCCTTTTATGCCCATATATTATGGAGAAATCCCTGCTCTGAGTATCTGACATCAGTGTGATGTCACTGTTTATGCCCATATATGGAGATCCCTGCTCTGCATATCTGGTTGCTATGGTAAACAGTTGGTTGCTAGGGTAAAAAAACATGGTTGCTATGGTAAACAGTTGGTTGCTAGGGTAAACAGTTGGTTGCTAGGGTAAAACCATGGTTGCTAAGGTGGTTGCTAACGTACACTAACAGACCAGCAACAACAGACTGTTGCCACAGCAACGTACACAAAGGTGTGTGTACACATGTGGTGTGATGTCATACTGATGCGGAGATATGAGCAGGGCAAAGGTGTGACGTGTGACGTGTGACGGACGGACGGACGGACGGACGGCCGGTGGAGGTTTTCATAGTAAACTGCTCCCTCACGGTCGCAATGACTTAAAGGGATGGCATTATTTTTCTTCTATAGAGGGTATACGTGTGACATCATCATCATACCCGGAAGTTATGCGGGAACACCTACTGAGTGGCAAAAACTACTTTCTGGCCTTGACAGCCCATACATCCAAACAGAAAAGTCATATCTGATTGCATTAAACAACGTTAAACTCACTTTGCCACTCACTTTGCCACTCGATTTGCCACTCAATTTATGCATGCGCATACCCTCTATTGATTACTCACCCCATGAAGACTTGAATTCATAATTTTTTTCAACTTTTTGTGCAAAGATGTAGGCCACACGTCACTTTTTTGGGCCAAGATATTTTGGGGGCACCGGATATTTTTTGGGAACCGGACAAATCCAGATGTTGGAGCTTAGCTCCTTCCAGAAGCACTGCTCAAAAATATCCATGAATTCAAGTCTCCGTGGGGTGAGGAAAGGAAAGGAGAAAAAAGAAAGAAAAAAAAAACATTTTGGAGGTGAACTATCCCTTTAATGTCAGCCACATGTCTTGTGACCTTTGCTTCATGGATGCTTGACATTCAAAGAGATTGTCATTTGGTGTGGCATGTTGCCACCAGCAACAACAATTATACAGTCTGATTTTATTACACAGCTTGGTTAAATGATCCTGGTCAATCACTGAATTCAACTATGTGCAATTTTGAATGACTGAGCTCAATAACAGACCACCGACAAAATCATTGCCACTATCTGCCAATATTGCGCCGTACAGAGTGCTGCAGGCTGCATCAGCAGCAAAGCCCAATAAACTCAGTCACAACTCACAACCATATTTTCTTATATAGCCTACAACACGAAAGCACGTAAAATATAATGTGGATGTAAACATGATTCAACAGGCTTCATACACACACACACACATGATATAGCCCTATCTGTCCATATAGAATAAACTTATTTTTGTAACTATGGGTGTTTTCATCTTACAATTCTTATTCATTTGTGTGTTATGATTATGTTGTGAGAAAAAATAAACGGTTGAACCTGAATGAAATGGATGTCATCTGTGCTGGACAACTCCTCCAGTTCAGCATTTTTCCTCTCCAGCTGGGCGATCTGCTCCTCCAGACTCCTCTGGAGTCTCTCAGCATGAGCCACTGCAGTCTTCTCCTGATCCCTGATCAGCTCTTTCACCTCAATGCGCCTTCTCTCAACTGAGGCCATCATCTCACCGAAGATCTTGTCACTGGCAGCCACTGCTGCTTCTGCAGAACTCTAGTTGACACAGCGAGACAACACACATACGACAGATAGATTATTGCGACCGTAAGGTCGCAGTTTAGTATGAAAACCTCCACCGGCCGTCCGTCGGTCACACGTGCGGTCGACCGCACGTCACACGTGC
This sequence comes from Nannobrachium achirus, assembly GCF_963921795.1. Classification (NCBI taxonomy): domain Eukaryota; kingdom Metazoa; phylum Chordata; class Actinopteri; order Myctophiformes; family Myctophidae; genus Nannobrachium; species Nannobrachium achirus. The sequence goes on along the minus strand of NC_137831.1, from coordinate 33,635,684 downwards.
GGTCGACGTGTGATGAGGTCACGATGAGTCATCTATGCCCAAATATAGATTTCTAGGTCAGATGGCCCATAGAGTTTGTGATGTCAAACCTAGCAACCCAATATAAACAAACCTGATGTCAGACCTGAAGTATCCTTTTATACCCATATATGGAGATACAGAGATCTCCATATATGGGCATATTAGAAAGCCCATATATGGGCATATACGGATGACATCAGGGATATCCATATATGGGCATAAAAGGGACAAGGGCTTACAGTTAAGAGATCTCCATATATGGGCATATCAGAAAGCCCATATATGTTCATATACTGATGACATCAGGAATATCCATATATGGGCATAAAAGGGACAAGGACTGTTACAGTAGATATAGAGATGTCCATATATGGGCATAAATGAACAAGGACTGACAAACACTGAGATCTCCATATAACCTATGGGAATATAAGGGACGAGGACTGTCAGCTTGTAGACCTATTTTCTAAATATTGTTGTACATTAAAAACTTGAAATGGGTCGTTCTGCATAGTACTTGGGATTTGTTGATGTAAATGTTCACATAGAGTGTAATAATTGGTAAAACAAACTTTTGGCCTATTTGTGGAGATAAGCGACCAACGGTCGCTTATCTCCCGATTAGGGAGTCTTACTGGTGATATTATAAATAACAATGCAAGAAACATACCTACTAATGACTATTAGGTAAGCGAATATTTTGTCTGTCTTGTGCTCGTTGTTTCTTTATTGAAGCTAATAATTCCTACAGACAATGGTGGATGTACTGAGGGAATGTTCTGAATGTCACACATTATCATTATCATGATAATTATTATTGCGACCGTCAGGGAGCAGTTTACTACCAAAACCTCCACCGGCCGTCCGTCCGTCCGTCCGTCCGTCCGTCCGTCACACGTCACACTTTTCCCCAACTCATAGATACGATGACATCACAGAGTCCACAGCTGATGATGTGGCGACATCACAGAGTCCACAGCTGATGATGTGGCGTGATGTCATACAATACACAAACAAGCCCTATATAAAGGGGCAATTCTCACCAGGGAAGAGAGCATTCCTCGACTCAGACCTTATCGCCAGGATCAACTAAGCTTATAGCTTATCATCACATCCAACCATCTTAAGATACTCAGCTAGTGGGGAATGCTCTCTTCCCTGGTGAGAATTGCCCCTTTATATAGGGCTTGTTTGTGTATTGTATGACATCACGCCACATCATCAGCTGTGGACTCTGTGATGTCATCGTATCTCCATATATGGCCATCTCCGTATATGGAAATATAAGTCGTCCATGCCCAAGTATGGGCTGGTGAGGTCAGACTTTGTGTGATGCGTAGGTTATCTCCATATATGGAGATTCAACATTCCAGGTGTAACTATGGCTGCCCGTATGACGTGAGAGGTGGAGGTTGTGGATTGGCAGGCAAAGAGTGTGTGCGCAAAGTTTGGCATGTGTATTGTATGACATCACGCCACATCATCAGCTGTGGACTCTGTGATGTCATCGTATCTCCATATATGGCCATCTCCGTATATGGAGATATAAGTCGTCCATGCCCAAGTATGGGCTGGTGAGGTCAGACTTTGTGTGATGCGTAGGTTATCTCCATATATGGAGATTCAACATTCCAGGTGTAACTATGGCTGCCCGTATGACGTGAGAGGTGGAGGTTGTGATATTTGTGGAGATAAGCGACCAACGGTCGCTTATCTCCCGATTAGGGAGTCTTACTGGTTTATAATTGCGACCGTCAGGGAGCAGTTTACTATGAAAACCTCCACCGGCCATCCGTCCGTCCGTCACACGTCACACCTTTGCCCTGCTCATATCTCCGCATCAGTATGACATCACACCACATGTGTACACAAACCTTTGTGTACGTTGCTGTGGCAACAGTCTGTTGTTGCTGGTTTGTTAGTGTACGTTAGCAACCACCTTAGCAACCATGGTTTTACCCTAGCAACCAACTGTTTACCCTAGCAACCAACTGTTTACCATAGCAACCATGTTTTTTTACCCTAGCAGGGATCTCCATATATGGACATAAACAGGTGACATCACACTGATGTCAGATACTCAGAGCAGGGATTTCTCCATAATATATGGGCATAAAAGGAATTCTGTTAGGGATCTCCATATATGGGCATAAAAGGGATTCTGTTAGGGATCTCCATATATGGGCATAAAAGGGATTCTGTTAGGGATCTCCATATATGGGCATAAAAGGGATTCTGTTAGGGATCTCCATATATGGGCATAAAAGGGATTCTGTTAGGGATCTCCATATATTGGCATAAAAGGGATTCCGTTAGGGATCTCCATATATGGGCATAAAAGGGATTCTGTTAGCTGTTAGTGATCTCCATATATGGGCATAAAAGGGATGCTGTTAGGGATCTCCATATATGGGCATAAAAGGGATTCTGTTAGGGATCTCCATATATGGGCATGAAAGGGATTCTGTTAGGGATCTCCATATATGGGCATAAAAGGGATTGTATCCCAGATGATGCCCTGTTAGGAGATCCACACTAACAGAATCCATATGGTCCTACCGACAGCTGCTATAAGCCAACCCTGGCGATAAGGTCTGAGTCGAAGAAATGCTTCTTTCCTGGCAAGAATTGCCCCTTTATACTGTAGGGCTCGTTTGTGTATTGTATGACATCACGCCACATCATCGGCTGAGGACTGTGTGATGTCATCATATCTCCATATATGGAGACATAAGTTGCTCATGCCCAAATATGGGCTGGTGAGGTCAGACTTAGTGTGATGCGTAGGTTATCTCCATATATGGAGATTCAACTTCCAATGAGTAACCATGGCAAACTGTCAACTGCCCGTATGTCTTGATAATTGGTAAAACAAACTTTTGGCCTATTTTTACCGATTAGGGAGTCTTACTGGTAATATTAGTTATGTTGGTAGCATTCTTGTCGTTCATGCTTTTGGGAAACAGAAACTATATTCTGTTTAGTGTGAGGAGGAGGGGTAAACTGTCTGGCTGCGCATGAGGAGTATAATTTATACAAAAAACGTTCTAATCAAGACATCGATAAAGTATAGACATCTATTATGCATGTTAAACAATACTCAGCAAGCCTGGTAGCCGAGAAAACTAATTTTGATCAGATATTAATGTTAATTTCTCAGAGTTTGGTACTGTATGGCTTGTGAGAACTCTGTATATCATCACCATCTTTCCTCCATCCTCAATAAATAACACAATGTCAGGAACTATATGTATGATTTCTGCACCTTCAGTGTATGGACTAGCCGTCTCAGGTCTCTCAGTAGTCAGTTCCTTCATGAACTCACCTTTAGAGTCTCTATGGACGGTCTCAGGTCGTTCAGTTCCTTCTTTCTCTCCTGGATCTTCTGCTGGACTTTCTGCTGACTCGTCACCACCCGTTTCTGCAAGGAATCAATGTAGGAAGAGATAGTTTGAGTTCCAATTCCATCCACGCATCATCTGAAGTCCCCCCCCCCCCCCCTCAAATGCCTATACTTTTTACCACTCAGCTGGCTAAGCGGCTACACTCGCAGTTCAGGGACATAGTAGGGAAATCTGGCATTAGAGAAATACAATTTCTATAGAATATCTTGATTAGATTACAATGAAATTAAGTTGACGTGTTTTCTGTGTGCGAGCGTGCGTGCGCATGCGTGTGTGTGTGTTTAAAGGGTAGCTGTTGTATAATCGCAATATCACGCTTGAGGGTCGTGTTTTATCATAATTATCAGCACTTCAGCCCTGCCTACAGAACACGCCTTCGGCACTTCGCCTTGTTCCTGCAGCAGGGCTATAGTGTGCCGATAAGCATGATAAAGCAGAACCTCTCGTGTAATACTGCTTAAATATGTGTTGTCCAACAAGTGATTGTGGTCCTACCTGTTTGTCAGTCCTCTCTGCTATAGTTGACACAGTGTCATGTCCTTTATGGTGATCCATGAAACACAGCATGCAGATACACTGCTGGTCTGTGCGACAGTACACCTTCATTGGCTCATCATGAATGGAGCACTTCTCCGGGGGTCGGGCAGTGGCTCGAACCAGTTTGGCCTCAGCAGCAAAAGACTGACCTTCTGTACGCCTCAGATTCTCCACAACCTGAAAATAATCAGTAAAGGGGTGGGAGGGGGGGGGGGGGGGGACACACTCACTGATGATCAGAGTAATACTTTCTATGACGGTTCCCCAATTAGTTTTCCCCAAGGGCCTTGTCTATGGTACCAAGCTGGTACCCCTCTAACAGTGCAGATACTAGTGTTGCTGCTGCCCTTATACTGTACCACCATTACTATAATGATGATTGGTTGTGGCACCAATAATTATGCCCTGGGATTCTTAAATCCTGTGTTGAGGGTCACACAAGGACCAACCATATTTCATTGTTACAGTCTGAAAAGTATGCATCTGTATAACAGCAGCCAGTGATGGCCAAACATTAACTTGTAATGTTAAGAAATTGTTAATGACAGTGACCTATTTGACAGTGCAGAGACATAATCGCCTTCCTTTGATGCATTAACGAGCATCACAGGCCCGGATCCAGGATGAAATGACTAAGGGGGCTTTTGAAAATTGTGAGGGGGCAAGTTATCCCCCACCCCGTGCGCATGAGTCGGGCTACCATCAGCTACCATCAGCATCATGCCAGTCATTCATATGAACATCTCCTCTGCTGCGTACCCACTAAACTAGACCAAACTGTCTGTAATCCATGCCTGGTGTTTCACTGTTTACTGAACATTATATAGTTAACAACACAATAGCTGATATAAAATATATAGGCTAATAAAATGGAGTGCCATTAAATTGCATTTATTTAACTAAAGTGTACAATCTGCAAACTGTGAATAATGTATTCAATCAATCAATCAATCGATCAATCAATCAAAAAGCTATAGCAGTAAATATGCAATGTGTTCACTTTCTCTCACTGAGAGAGTTGCAACCTTTATTTTCTGGGAGGGAAACAAGTGAACAGGTCTATGAAAACAAGCCCAAAAGAAGCAACCATTTTCACCCTTTAGCTGTATTACATCAGAATTAATCTTGAAAGCAATGCCAAATAAGCAACTACACAGGAAAACAAAATCAAATTCGCTTATAATAAGCAAACCTGGCAACAAGACAGGAAAACAAGACCAAAGTCACTTATAATAAGCAAACCTGGCAACAAGAGACTTTACAAGGAAACAAGACCAAAGTCTCTTATAATAAGCAAACATGGCAACAAGAGACTTTACAAGAAAAAAGACCAAGGTCGCTTATAATAGAAAACCTGGCAACACCACAGTTCCGTGGTCTGAATGCAATGTGCGTTCGGCAGACTTTTTTCTACAATGATACAAATACAATGATAGAGGAATTCAGTGTTGCCAGACGTACGATAATTATCGTATTTGTACGATAATTTGACCCTCTGTACGATGTACGATCAATAATTCCAAAAATGCCCAAATGTACGATAATTTCGGCATATCATCAAAAAGAGCGTGAATTCACTATTTTCCCTGGCTGCTGATCTGGGATCTGGTTTGGCTTCTCAAAATAAGCCAGGAAATCAGTCAATCTGACCCTAGATCTGTACTTGGAGGCATTAAAAACACTGGTTGTATCTTTCCAGACCAGGTTCAGGCTTTTATTTGTGTAAGCTCCAAGAAGTTGCCTGCCTCCACACAGCATATCTGATGCGTTTTTGTCACGCAGGAGTCTAAAACGAGGTCGTTTCTTACACTAAAGAAAAGACGCATTTTTTGGTGAAATTACGTTTTTACGCGAGTGATTTCTCTTTTTTGGCCGTGTACGATAGTTTCATGTCAAATACGATAATTCTGAGCCTCCGGTACGATAATTCAACATTTCCCATCTGGTAACACTGGAGGAATTAAGCCTATAGCCTAAAATAGCCTATGCGTCTGTCTCAGACATGACAGATAAATAAAACCAGCAGAAGCAATTAGCCAGCTAAATTGCAACACTTACCAGTCAAGTTGATATAGTTCTATTCCTTCCATAGTAAGAATTTCATATTATGTTCCTTGATGGACGCGGTCACGCATATCATGCATGTCGTTTCAGTGAAGGCTCCTGTCGGCATTACAACTATAACCAATAGCCTACTAAACTCACATGAAAACAAAAGGCAGGATCAGTAATCACTGCATAGGCTATTCCAGCCGTACCCTTCATTAAACGAGAAATCCGCTGCTACAGGGCAGGGCTAAGCCTACTTGCCGTCGCACAGGTAGCCACTGTCTTCTTTATTTTTTACTAAACCACTTTCTGATGTCCATGTTTACCCTGCGAACTGTTTTGTGTTGGGATTAATTTTTGCGCGTTTTGTCTATTTCCCACGAACGGAAGAGGAACACAGCTCTGTCCATGGTGCTGGCTAGCTTCTGCCTGTGTTTGAGGTGATTTTAAATTGGGGATTTACGGGAGGTGTGCTGCTGCGCCAGCTGCTGATAATAATCATAAGATAATTAACAGTATCGAAACTGTGTTTCAATACTGTTATTGTAATTTCTATGACAATAATAATATTCAGCCAATATTTTTTTGGTTTTTGATATTTTCTTGACTTTACAATTTACATAGAATATAAACTAAGGGGGCCTAACTTGCAACTCAGGGGGCTTTGCACCCCCAGGCCCCCTCGTGGCGCCGGGCCTGGAGCATCATCAACTACTAACTAGCCAGACAGACACAAACACCTTCCCTCTGCAGTGCTCTAAATGTGACCGTCTGTCTCAGGGGCTTAGGGACCCCCCACCGGGCCCCAATGCAAGGTTTTCACCACAGGCCCCCAATTTAGAGTTTTCAAATCCTGCCCGACATTTATTGTAGGATAGGGCCTAAAATGTATGCTAATTAGTCGGGCCGGGTAGGGCCTCTGGCTCAATGTAAAAATAAATATATTTTGGTATTAATTTATTAGGGCAATACAGTGTAGTCCTGGGGAAACTTTATTTATTCTAGATAAACTTTATTTGTGAATGACAAATCCATTGAGTTCAATGGGGGAGTGGTGCTAGCTAGAAGATTGGTCGAGCTTCACACGACAATTTGGCTATCTGGTTATATATAGTAGGCAAACACACTTGCAATTTCAATTGCATCTTTTCTAGTTAGTGTAGTTGCCCGAAGGGCAACACACTGTAGTTCTGGGGAAACTTTCTTTTCACTAGATAAACGTTTCACTAGATAAACATTTCTGCTGTCATTGGAAATTGATGCAAACCAGATTTTCAATGGGGGAAAAGTGCAATTGGAATTCAATGAGGGAGTGGAACTCGATGGAGGAGTGGTGGACCAATCGAAGATTCTGGCTTCACATGACAGTTAGCTTGCTGCACAGTATAGTCACGGCAACCAAACTTGCAATTACCAATTGCATCTTTCTAGTTAGTGTGGTTGCCAGGGCAACCACATTATTACTCTGGGGAATTTTGCAGTTTTTACAATTCTTAGTCTCATTGACTTGAATGGGAAACTCCATATATAGTGAGTAACTTTTAGGTATCTGACCTTTCCCATTGACTTTGAATGGGAAACACCATATATAGTAAGGTAACTTTTAGGTATCTGACCTTTCCCATTGACTTTGAATGGGAAACACCATATATAGTGAGTAACTTTTAGTGATATAAGAGTAAGGTAACCTTTTAGGCAACCACACTCGCAATTTCCCAAATTGCAATTTCTCTAGTTAGTAGTTACTATTTACTCTGTGATAGTTCATTCCACAAACCTATACCCGACTGACGTTCTCAGGCTGGGTAGAGCCTAAAATGTATGCAAATTAGTCAGGCCAGTTAGGGCCGGACCTTAATTAACCGGCTTGTTTAGAACTCTACTCCCAATGCTGATTTAGCCTCTGACATTTAGGTGAATGGTAGCCTGGTTTTTCTGGATTGTATCATTGTGGCTGTGGCATCAAAGCATTTTGGACAGAAAATGATTCTGTGTGGTGTTTGTCCTTTTGTTCCCAGAGTAGGGCCTACTCATTCTCATTCAGATCTAGTCACATACAGTATGTCAGTAAAGTCATTTGTAAGAATCCACTCACCTCAGCCAGTATGTTGTTCTTCCTCAGTACAGGTCTTGGACTGAAGGTCTCTCTGCACTGGGGACAGCTGTAGACTCTGTCATCACGCTGGTCCCAGCAACCCTCAATACAGCTTCTACAGTAACTGTGGCCACAGGGTAGAGTCACTGGTTCCGTCAGAAGGTCCAGGCAGATAGAACAGCAGCAGTAGTGATCCTGGTCCAGAACAACTCCATGCTGCAGCTGTGCCATTTTACTGAGCACCACTCACACACTGACAGAATAGAGCAAACAGTCAGTAACCTGTTGTACTGACATTTGAAGAGATAAGAGACAATGGGCGGAGGATGTTTTGATATTGATATCAATTGTAGTGCAGTCATTTTAGATTAAATAAATGGCATAGTGATTTTCAAAAGGATTATTTCCTATACCTGGTCTTGTATTTATTCCACATGACAAGTTTCAACATAAAGGGAAGTGGTTTGAGAAGAGAAGACTTATTCCCAGTTCCTCAAACAATCAATGTGATCACTCATTGCAGACAGCTGTGTTGACCATGGTCATGTGACTTTAAAAGGTAAAGTGCAAAGTGCCTTTTGATATCCGAGATAGATAGTATCATTGAAAGTAACAAATAATACAAAGGAAAATAATGTCATGCCAAAAGATACAGGGAACTCAACAAATCAACAATATTAATGTCATAATGTCCTACTCCCAATGTCAGAGAGTGGAAAAATAACTAAACGGACGTGTACGCTTTTTTACAGTCTGGGCTTTCCGCTCTGACATCACTGTGATGTCAGGGGAACTACACTAACAGAATCCCTTTTATGCCCATATATGGAGATCCCTGATGTCATCAATATTAAGCCCATATCAAACTGGACTTTATATGGCAATGCCCATATATGGAGGCCACATCGGCCTCATACCACACGTTTCACATAACGAATAACTGAGTAAGCAAGCATGTTTCGGGTCTCACAGCATATCTCTATATACAGTACATGGATCTCCATATATGGGTACCAGGGGACTCCATATATGGGTAACTGGTCCGATATGGCATGGCGAGACATGGCACCCTTAGGCGTCTTACTGGTATTATTTTTCAGTAAGCTACAGTATATGCCAAACCGCAATGGTGGTGATCTGGAGAAATAAATATGAAGGGACTGAAAGAACAAAATACCTGTGTATGAAATTAAAAAATTAAAGCCTGGTACTGGCTTTCACTTATGAGCAAGGAATTATAGGGCTGTCTATCACCCCTACATGTGTGTGAAGGATATAATGTAAGCAAGCTGTGACACTTACCGCTTGATTTGCTTACTGTGCAACCGCCTGCTACTTTCATTGTTTTGTTGGCTAAAGTACTTTAAAGATGTTGGATGGTGCCGTTTTTATTCAGTGTTCATATGTTTATAGTATGATGTATTTGCACCCCCCCCCCAGAGCCTACAATTGCCTACTGTACACACACACACACCCTCAGTTATAGATCTACATGTATATGCTTTGCCGTCTATATCCTATACTGTAGAACTGTAGATAGTCTTTTTTTAAAAATTTGTGAATGAATTAGACATGTATGATTCATTAAAAAGTCACAATTTCAGATACATTTATATCTTTCATTTGGACAATGACAAGAGATTAAGGTGTAGTCTACATATGTGTTTACACTTAAAGACAAGGTCTGTCTTACCTGCTTCAAGAAGAGAAGTCCTTTATACAGGAGGAAGTTGTGAGTCTGCTAAATAAAGACCTGAATAGAATGAATAAAGAAAGACAATCTGCTAATAAAGACTTGAATAGAATGAATATAAAGACAGAATATGAAGCTTCCAAAAAGGACCACAGCTGACTGACATGTCTGTGCCTGTGGGTTTCTGTGTGGAATTCCTCCAATAGGGGGAGACAGATCGTTCTCTGCCATTTACAAGAAGTGGGACCATTTCTTGTAAATGCTGTGAGTACAGCCATGTCATACCATGTGTAGCCTACAGAGGGCAACAAGAATCCTAGTCATTGTATTCCTGTACAGATTTCTTATCCAGTGTCTACTCTTTGCATGTTTGTATTTCTGCAAAAAGAAAATGTATATTAAATTAAATTGTGATTCTATGGCTTACTTAAGAATATCAGTAGACTATCAAAGCACTTAGCACTCCAACAGCACCAGAATGATATGAAGGCTGTTGTAACCTGTAGACAACACAATGACCGAGCAATCACTTTGAACCCAATAGCATACAGAAGATTTGCTATCTTTGCAGACTATATTTGGTATCGGCCTACCGGGGAAAAGGAAGGTTTTTTTAAGTGGTTGTCATGAGATAGATATAGTCTACATTTACCTTGCCAAAGCAAAAGAGGAACAAAACTGTCAATACAAAATGTACCGTTTTAAACGTCGCATGTTTACAACTTGTTGGAGAAAATACACTATTTTATGTTCAAAATTTCTAGTTGCTTATAGGACATGCGTGTGAGAATGACAGTTTGTTATAAAAAACATAATATTCTGTAAATCATGCAAATGAAGTATGAATGTTTAAAAGTAGAATGCAACACTACAGGTGCGATCCCTGCGATGATAGTGCTGTCAAGTGCATGTAATGGGGTCCCTGTTTCATCTCTCTCTCGCAGCTTACTGGTCCTTGGTTTGAAATGAGAAGTCTCAGGTTTCTTGTGGTGTGTGCTCCTTATTATTACATTCACTTATAAAGAAAGCAAAACAAGATGACTTTCTCATTGTTTTTATTTGATGTGACAGCAAAGCATGTAGACTTTACACAGGTTACAACAGGCATCGCACAATACATGTACAAACATTATGTTATTGCAGTACATAGCATTTGATCAAATACATTGCTTTGATTTATACAATAAATCAAACTCACAAGCCCTATTACAGACTGTCAAAGATATGCAAGTACAATGAGCAACAAAGGCATTAAGAGAATCTTACATACAGAAATCATATAGCCTAATTATCAAATCAAAAATCAAATCAAACTTTATTTATATAGCACATAAAAAGATTACTGTCACCGACCAGTGCTCTACAGGTTAAAAAAAACAATGCAACAAATCAGTTGCTCTATCCTACCTAAGAATGACGAAACCTGTCTGTCTGTCTGTCTGTCTGTCTGTCTGTCTGTCTGTCTGTCTGTCTGTCTGTCTGTCCCCATCCATTTTTCTCCTCAGTGGGTTGACCAATGTGTTCTAACCTGGCCATTGACCATTGGCATATGAACAGACTAATTTTAATTAAATGTTTATCTAACTATTAATTTAGCGAATGTCTGTCCGCCTGCCGTCTGCATGCTGATATCACTGATACAAAACAGTGTCACCACCATGGTAACAGCCGTATGCTGAAACAATGTCCAACTGACATCACTGACTGACATCACTACAGTGCCCAAATTTGGAGATGACATCACAAACTGGCCTGGACACGGAATACCATGGGCATAAAAGAGAGACAGACAGACGGAAAGCAATGCCCAACTGACATCACTGACTGGCATCACTGCACGGACATCACTACAATGCCCAAATTTGGAGATGACATCACGACACAGGCTGGTCTAGACACAGACCACCAAATATCTGCATAAAGAGAGCCATAGACAGATACAACGGGTATTGCAAACTGGACATCAATGGTGACTATTCTTCCCAACAGGCACCAGTTTGGGTTCTCCAACACTACTTCTGAGACTCCTACATTCAATGCCTCATATACTGTGCACACCCCCGGGCACAGGACTAGTTTTATTATATACACAGATTATTAAGTAAATTAAAAACAAAGTTAAAAGTCAGGAAGGGGGATTGGCTGTGATTGGCTGGACGCTAGAGCAAGTTCAGCTTTTATTGTTTTGAAGCTACGCTTTTGGAAAAGCATCAACGTCTTGTTTATAGAAACATTGCATTGAAACTTTAAGTTAGTCCCCAACCCAAAAGAAGAAGCTGTAAAAAGGTGTGTGCTTGGGGAGCAACTCCATTCAAGCAAATGGGTGGGGATTTACTGTTACCTCTCTAGATTTATATAATTCTATGAGGGTGGACCTAAGGGCTGGTCTTTGCTTGTGGTGGCAGAAAGGAATCATGCTCCTCACTTGGAGACAACAATGGGCCTCATTCACAAAGCTCCTCGTAAACCTCGTAGAATATTGTTGTGTAGATTTTAATGTAGATATGAATCATCATGAAAGAGGGTAGGTAAGTAGAGCCTTGATCTGTGTGGATCACAGGTGTACTGTATGAGATGATGAATTCCCAAATGAAAAGCGAATTCACGAGTAGATCGTTCACATTGTTCCACGCCCGATTTAACACAATAAAAAATAATACCCAACGTGAAAGCAACTTCACCCAACGTGAAAGCAACTTCACAGGCACCGCTCTGAAGGAGTTCAACTTTGTCTCTCAAAAAGAACAGATCTGCAAGCTTACAAAGTATTGTGTCGCAATGGATGAAATATTGCTCTCGTGTAAATGAAAAGTAAAACAAAAAAATCTAAGATTGTTTAACATTAGGGCTGGGACTTTAACTGATTAATTGCGATTAATTAATTACAGAAAATTAACGCGATTAAAAAGATTAACGCATTTTAATCGCACTTAGTTATTGCACCACAAAACCTTCAGTTTCGGGCATACTGATCAAAGCGATGCACCAACTAGAAGAAACAACAAACGCAAAGGCAGAAGTAGCTGATCAGAGCACTTTGCTTGGCCCAGTGGATGCAAAATTTAGATTTAAAAAACGCACTTGTTGATTCCCTCATACAACAAAATATGTTTTACTTGAAAAAAAATGCTTCTCAGGTCAAATATCGATGTGCGATTAAAATGTGATTAATTGCGATTAATTAATCACAGAGCCTGTAATTAATTAGATTAACATTTTTAATCGCATCCCAGCCCTATTTAACATACATCATTTTGGTTTGCTTTGTTGTGACAAAAGTTTAAACTTTTGAGGTTTTGCATGAAGAATAATAGATTCTAGTAACAGCTACACAAGTGCAAAAAAGAAATCAATAATAAAGTAAAATTATTCGTATTTGCGCTTGAGTATAAAACACTGACGAAGCAGCATCATTAATGTAAAATGCTGGGTAGAGGTGTTGAGTGAATGTGTTCTGGAAGGTGTGCAGGTGTGTCAGTGTGTCAGAGGACATTCTGTAGAAGGACACTGCCCCAGCAGCATAGTCCAAATACACTGCTACTCTGTGAGAGCCAGAGGGGCGGATAGGGAGGTCAGTGGCCTTATTATTGTGTCTGACAGTGTATTTGTTAGAATCATGGTAACATTCGAGAGTCCAGGACATTTTATTCCATCCAAAATTCCATCCTTTCCTTTTGAATTCTCTGTAAATCACTGCTACGTCAACTGTTCCACTCCACTCTACCTCCCAGTAACGGCGTCCAGTCAGACCATTTGCACACATAACAAATGTATTGTCAATAAACCTGTCTGGATGAGCAGGATACGACTGAGCCTGTCTCACCCACATCACCTTTCTGTTGTTCTCAGAAAGACGGAGGTTTCTGTTTGCTGTGTTTATGTCCAGTGTGAGAGGATGGAAAACTATTGAGAAAACAAAGACAGTAAACATAATAAATCATCATCAATTCATTAAAAAAGGGTAGATCAGCTATTTTTGCTTTTTTTAATATAGCCAATCAACAAGCTCACATTGCATCATGATGCAACACTTTCTGAGCAACCTTCTAAGCAATCCAGCCCTATATTGAGCTGATCAGCGCAATGGTCACCGAGTTATGGACATTTGAAATGTTAGACACGGCTGTAACACTGCTGTAGTGTCCCATTGTGAGTGTGATTCTTTTAACAGCGTTGGTGCCAAGTTTGAAGCAGATCGGAACAACACCTGTCACCTGTCACAATGCATTGTGTTACAGTATGAGCTTGTAGATTGGCTATTTAGAAATATTTTAGATCTACAAGCTCAAAACCCAGTACGATGATTGTGAGGTTGTAGATTGGCTTGTTTGGAAATATACCAGATCTACAATCACACCACGCATTGCAATGTGCTGAGAGCTTGTACTGTAGATCGGCTCTGTTGCTATGTTTGAAATAGAGACGATCAGTGTGAGCTTTATGAATGGCTGCTTTTGCAATATTGCTGATCACAACTCACCATGATGTGACACATTGTGAGCTTGTAGGCCTTCTATTTCTACTTATTTAAATATAAATATGTGTGCGTGTGCATGTGTGTGTGTGTGTGTGTGTGTGTGTGTGTGTGTGTGTGTGTGTGTGTGTGTGTGTGTGTGTGTGTGTGTGTGTGTGTGTGTGTGTGTGTGTGTTCTGCAGTCATCACTACAATACTGATCAATATGTACTCACATTGCAAAAAGTCCTTCCTGGTCTGAGGCTTCGGTGAGTCAGCTTGCCACCTCGTAGGTACACCTGTGAATTCACATTCATACAAATATTGTCACACTGGCACTTCCTTTATATAGGCCTGGTAAAATTGTCTTTAGCAATCTATAGTATGTGTTAATTCTACATAAACTATAAGAACTATAAATGAACTATTAAAAAGGTTGTGTTGTCTAACCCATATGATATGATTGCTAGGCTATGTTGTCATGTCAATGTCAAATTTGATCATATACGATGACATGACACACACAGGCATGTGTATACTGTAATCAACGTCAAAGGTCTAGATTGACAAGGTGAGCAGTGAGCACATTTGCAGGCAGGGTGATCATGCCTTTTTCTGAAGCGTTTTATCACATCTACAAAAACTGGTAAAACTGCTGGGCAGATGGATTGTGCTTACTGTGAACAATGTTGACTATTCTAAGACTGCAGTCCACCCAATGCATGAGGATGTTGCACAATGCAAGGCTCGTTGAATGCAAACATGTTCAACATGTTCCTCTTGTTCCCATAACAGCTATACCGGTAATTATGTAATAAATCATTTAGGCCTAGTTGTTGATTTGATTGATCTTGATCTATATGTTACTGTGTGCCAGAGCACTATCTCAGATGCTAAATTATCCTAATACAATAGTGTAAAACAACTACTGTAAGTAACTGATTCAAATTTGATTGTAACATACAACACAATGTTGGTAAAATATAGGTTTGGAAGCCTATTGTTTAGTGTGCATGTACTTGCACTTCATAACTCGTTACAAACATATGGTAGCTCTGAGAAGGTGGGAGTTCATCATAATAGAAGAGGAAAGGACAAATCTGTACACTGTATTTTAAGGGACGGGACGTGCAGAGAATGTTAGAGAGGCAGGGGCTGAAATTTCTAAAAGGGTACTTTGGGCGAAAATTCTGCAACGTTAACTGTACTGTAACGTTGTAAGCTTATCGGCTATTTTCGGTGTGGGGTAGAGCAGGAAATTAAGTACTAGTAAGACGCCTCAGGGTGACATGCGACCTCGCCCTCGCACCAATTCTTGGCCATCTGGCCAGTGATGTATATCGGACCAGTTACCCATATATGGAGACCCCTGCATGATAGTCAACAATGTTATGTCAAAACATGCCCATATATGGGCATTACCACATATGGGCATTCCCAAATATGTCCTTAATATTGATGACATTGGGACAGGGATCTCCATATATTGGCATAAAATGTATGTTAATTAGTAAAGCCAAGCAAAGCCTTGGCGAGTTAGGGCCTGGGTTTGATGCCTGGGGATCTCCATATATGGGCATAAGGGGGTACCCTAACAAGGCATCATCTGGGAATGCCCATACATTATGGACATTTTATTTATTGTATCCTTTATTAATATATATCCATATACCGTACATATATGGACTATTAACGTTTTCGGGGAAGGTAAATGGTCTAGACTATAAAAGTGTAAACATTGCAAGAACCTATGCCACTGACAATTGGTCTACCTACTAAAGGAACTGTCTGTGATTTGTGAACCTTTGGAGTGTAATTGATGGGAATGACAGCATGATAAATGTCCATAGATGTTCAGTTCCTTATTGTTAATGTTAATTGTCTTTCTTTTTATTCTTATTTTTTTTCTGAAAGGCACACATTTATTCAATACAGGAGAATTAACAAATTCAGTGTCAACTGAGTTCACATCGAAGACACAATAAAGTTGCTATTAGGATGTGGTGGTAGGAGCAAAGCATAGCCCCTTGTTGAGGGCAGACACAGCCACCTCAGTGAGGTGCATGGAGGAAAAGTGAATTACCGTGTTTTCTTGCTGTAGGACCGGGTGTAGTGAACATGGTCCACTGCGTAGCCCTCTTCTGACTCGTCTGCCACGTGGTGGTAGGTGGTCCTGCCGCACCCTCCTCCTCGCTGGAATCGACCTCGCTGGAGGGCCAGGACATCGGAGGGAGGTCCTGTAAGTGGTCCTGCTGTACCCTCATTCTCGATCCACCTCCGCGATGATGACGCTGGGTGGGATGTCCTCCAAAAAGAGAGGAAAGGGACTGGGCCGCTCTCGGAGGGAGCCCCTGTAGCTGGTCATACACCTGTGGCGGTGGAGCTCCATCCGGTGCTGAAAGAGATTGTCTTACTCAATTGCTCTAATTGCGCACAATGTGGCTACACAACCAAGTGTAAGTCATTCACACATCTACACAAAATAAAATACGAGGAGTCATCACACGCTTTACCACTTTTTTGGTCTATCTCATTAAATGCCCTTGTGGACCTGCTTATGTAGTTAAGACCAACATAGAGGCAATAGATGAGGTGAAAAAAAACTAAAGTCGACCCTTTGGCAGCAAATTAATTATGACTTTTTACGATGACTGGTGGACCAATAAAGACACAAAACATGCATCTCACCTCTGTCTGATATCTGTAGCCAAGTTGTCTTCAGCATGTCGACTAGTATGTCTCTTAGACCAGACACAGCATCACTCACATCTGTGAAGGACGTCAGGGGACGGGGAACAAAGACTGGAGATGCAGTGGACACAGAGAGAGACCTGAAGCTCTGGAGAGAGACAAGCAGAGAGACACGTAGATCAGTACAAACAGGATATAAGAGATCAATAGATTAATACATTGATCAAAACGGTTTTCTGTGTTGCTCAGCCAGTTAATACGCAGAGGAACTGACCTAATGTCAGTCACATGTCTTGTAACCAGTGCTTCATGTCATCTGCTAAGTTGTTGTTCCGATGTGTCATTACTCTGACGTTGTCCGACTCTCCCCATTACTAACCCTATCTCTAACCCTAACCGCACACAGAGTAATGAGGTGTCAGACTTTCATAATCCTCAGAGGATGATAAAGAAAGACCAATCACCTTTCCTGAGCTTATTTCTCAACAATGTGTGCATATACAGTACACTTGAACGTCCTTTTATAAATATGGGTGTTATTTCATCATACTATTCTTGATTCTTTTCTGTGTTTGTCTGTGTGTTTTAATGATTATGTTGAACCTGAATGAAATGGATGTCATCAGTGCTGGACAACTCCTCCAGTTCAGCATTTCTCCTCTCCAGCTGGGCGATCTGCTCCTCCAGACTCCTCTGGAGTCTCTCAGCATGAGCCACTGCAGTCTTCTCCTGATCCCTGATCAGCTCTTTAACCTTACTGCGTGTTCTCTCAACTGAGGAGATCATCTCACTGAAGATCTTGTCACTGGCATCGGCTGCTGCTTCTGCAGAACTCTAGTTAACACAGTGAGACATCAATACACATTTAGACACTAACGCACGGACGCACGCACGCACGCACGCACGCGCGCACGCACACACTTTCAGTTCCTTCATGAACTCACCTTCAGAAACTCTATAGATGGTATCAGGTCTTTCAGTTCCTTCTTTCTCTCCTGGATCTTCTGCTGGACTTTCTGCTGACTCGTCACCACCTGTTTCTGCAAGGAATCAATGTAGGAAGAGACAGTTGGAGTTCCATCCACGCATCATCTGAAGTCAACAAACTAAGTCGGTAAACATTTTTAATAAAATCAGGGACATATAATTTACATCACATCATTCTCTTTGATTTTTCATTGGGTAAAATACCTATACATCACCCTATAGCCTATGGCCGTATGGCTCTACAGGAGTCTAGCCCTTGAGCTGAATCTGGCCTGACAGAGGTATTGTACTCTGTGTATCTCTCTCTATATCTCTGTTGTGCTCTTTTCTCATTTTGGTTTTAAACAGAAGCCATTGAACAAATTAATTCATTTACCACCCCAAAACAACCACCTCATTTCTTCTTTGATGTGTACATGATTAATTACTAGTTACTTCCACTTTGATTTTTCAAATAATGGACAATAGGCATATTTGTTGTCCAACAAGTTATTGTGGTCCTACCTGTTTGTCAGTCCTCTCTGCCAGAGCTGACACAGTGTCATGTCCTTTATGGTGATCCATGGCACACAGAAGGCAGATACACTGCTGGTCTGTGCGGCAGTACACCTTCTTTGGCTCATTATGACTGGAACACGTGATGTCCTGCAGTCGTGCAGTGGCTCGAACCAGTTTGGCCTCAGTAGCAGAAGACTGGCCTCCTGTACGCCTCAGATTCTCCACAACCTGAAAGTAATCACAAATTATAGAATGTGCTACAATCTCAACACTGTGCCTTCGACCTTTTAATTCCATACTGTGGAGTGTTGACTGCTTATGTTGTTGTACATACAACATAAACAACTTTAATAATAATAATATTATTTTGTATTTTTTATGGCGTACATATCATCAGTATGTTAAGAGTAGCACAATATAAGCAGATAGTTAAAAAGGATTAAAGCCCCAAATATTAACGTTCCTACATTGATTGATTGATTGAATCCTTAATAGCAGTTTTCATAGGAAAAGCACAGTACAGTACAGTTCAGATACAAGGTCTACTAATAGGAATTAAACCCAAGAAAGCACAAGGGCTTTGTAGTATGTACTAATAGTCCTACCACTGTATTATTTGCAAACTGTCAGTAAAGTATTCAGTCAATCAATCCATCAATCCATCCATCAATCAATCAGATATTGCTTACTTAGACTGACCAGTCCGACAAACCTCCCTCTGACTAAAATAGTAATTCACACTTCTTTAGATTTCAATCCCAGGGCACATTGAGCAAAGAAAGGTGTTTACATTCCTTCTTTTGTATCCCCCTAGACTCTCTACTCAGTCTATCTATGGTACTGTATATGAGGGGGCGGTCCCAACCCCATGATCTTTATTTAATATTTACATGCTGATTTAGGCTCTGATATTTAGGTGCATTGTAGCATGGAATTTCTGGATTGTGACTGTGGCATTAAAGCATTTTGGACGGTAAATTATGTTGTAAGGTGTTTCTCTTTTTGTTCCCAGGAGTAGGGCTCTGTGTCTGACTCACATGATCAGTAAAGTAAGAATCCACTCACCTCAGCCAGTATGTTGTTCTTCCTCAGTACAGGTCTTGGACTGAAGGTCTCTCTGCACTGGGGACAGCTGTAGACTCTCCTCTCCTCATACTGCTGGTCCCAGCAACCCTCAATACAGCTTCTACAGTAACTGTGGCCACAGGTTAGAGTCACTGGTTCCGTCAGAAGGTCCAGGCAGATAGGACAGCAGCAGTAGTGATCCTGGTCCTGAACAATTTGCTGCCGCTGTGCCATTTTACTGAGCACCACTCACACACTGACAGAGAAAAAAGGTTTTACTGAGCACCACTCACACACTGACAGAGAAAAAAGGTTTTACTGAGCACCACTCACACACTGACAGAGAAAAAAGGTTTTACTGAGCAGCACTGGTACACCGACAGAGAAAATAAACTATTTTACTGACTTTCACTTTCACTGAGTGAAGCGATAAGAGAAAATGGGTGGAGATTTCCTGGTTGTGTTCAGGAGGCGTGGCTTGAAAGACAGTGAACAGGAACTATTTTGTCAAGACATATTGATATCAACGCCTTGTAGTGCAGTCATTTTAGATGTCATTTAAATGTACTGTAGGCTGATCTACTAAATTAAAACATGTCAAACTTGTAGCTCATGGGCCAGAAATGCAGTAAAATACACACAATTAAGTGATGTCATACAAGGTGTGTGCCGCCCCTCTGCACGCCCATGAGCTACATTAAATCAAGGTTTATCACATCATCATATCATGTATATCTATGTCAAACAACCACATGACTTTACCATAATGGGTGAAATACAGTTGGAATATGGATTGTGCTTAAAGGAGGGTGTGGGAAATTCTGTTTCAGAGTCAGAGTCAGAGTAACGCACTGGACAAATATGAAAACATCTGTGGCGAAAACAAACTACAAATATTAAAACATTATTGGTGACAAACAAATACACAAATATGAAAACATTAATGGTGATGCCGCACACGACACAGATGAAAAAAGTGTTGGAGGGACGTTGGGTACATTAATTTCCAGCAGCACTACCCTGTATCTGTATCAAATAAGGATTTTTACAAAACTATCATATAATACATTATGCATTTACTACATTGTCATGACTGTATGCAATAATTGTATAATAAAAGATAATGGTGATAGTTTTGAAAAAATCTCACTACTCATCAAACTTAATTTAATTTTGGGGCACCCGCTGGCTTAGTGGTCTAGGCACATACCACATACTAGGCCATGATGCCTGCTGGCATCGCCGGTTCGATTCCCAATCTGGATGATTTTTGCCACATGTCATTCCCCATCTCTCTCCCCATTTCCTGTCAGTCTACCGTGTCCTATCAAATAAAGGCATAAAAAGCCCAAAAACAAATCTTAATTAGATTCTTACCTGGTGAATTCACTTCCAGATCAAGTCAAAGTTGACATTCATCTGCAGAAGCGACCGTGAAAAAATAAGATGATGATTCTTCACCTTCATCAGTCCTACCGTATGTGTGTGATTTAATAACATACTTATTAAATCACAGGTACACAGGTAGCAGTGGCACACTCGTAAATCCACACTGACAGTATTGCAGGTGTGAGGCATCACTTACCTGCAGACATGTTGTGCAGTGATAGTTGGAGACAGTACTGTGGGTTGGTCTGGAGCCTGGAGGTGCCTAGAAGAAAAGCCAGCCAATCAGGAAAATCAGTAACTGTTTACAACCTCTGTATCAGTGTTTGTTTGCAAGCCTTTTAATATGGCACAAAGGCCATATGCCATGGCAGGAAGGCAATCAAATTAAATAATGATTTTAAGTCCATTGAATTAATTTAAGTTAGGGCTAGTGGTTTCTTTGGTTAACAACTGTGTTAGATAGCTCTATATTCTGATGCTTATTGCTAATCATGCAAATGAAGTGTGAATGTTTAAGAATAGAGCTACAAGTGCAATCCCAACGCAAGATAACATTTGTTTGAGCGACGTGATTAACATATATTTCAAACAGAGCCATTGTATCACACCACTGAGTGTGTGTGTGTGTGTGTGTGTGTGTGTGTGTGTGTGTGTGTGTGTGTGTGTGTGTGTGTGTGTGTGTGTGTGTGTACGACCGGGCCGTATTACAATGATAAAGATTACAATGTTTATTCAATAATTCAGAAATGATTAAAGGACTTTATTGTATCAAAAATAGTTTAAAACATCAGTTAAACGAGAAGCTCTATATAGTACAACTGCAATAAAAGGGAAATAAGGGAAAAGGAGCACTGCAGGATGGCAGGCGTTGCCAAAAAGGAAGGGAGGGGAACTACTGTAAGGGCCTAGCAACAAGTGCCCTACACAACCACCTAAAGGTAAAAGCTAAGGCATTCAATAAAGTAAAGCAGAGCATGCAGAATTGAAGATTGATTGAAGACTTTATTAGAAGTTTGCATAGGAAAAGGTACAGTTTCATGACGGTACAGTTCACTGGTACAAGGTCTACTAAAAGGAGATCCTAGAAAAGAATAAGCTTATTTCCACAGGAAACCATTTAAGTATCTCATATAAAATTGAATGACAGATGAATAGAACACAGTACTATGCAGTAGATATGTAAATAAAATAAAATGAAAGAACAAAAAGAAGAAAACAGTAAGTCGAAGCAAACAGTAAGTATATACAAAGAGCGGGCAGGGGAGGGTAGGGCTGGGCTAGGTTTTTTTTTTTTTTACCAGTTGTGAACAGCTGCTGCCTGTAAGTGGTTTTTCAGGGCAATTTTAAAGGATGCTAGGGATCCACACTCCCATAGCACCAGCTATGGTCTTCAGTGTGTTGAAATTTACCATTGGTGCGATCCTCAGGAAACAAGTTCGTTGGTTGATTTTATTTATTACTTTAGAAGTCATCTTTTCGCTGGAAAGATTAGCTTCAAGGATACATCCTAAGTAGGAAGGATGTTTTGTTTTTTCGTGTTATGACCTTGTCACCCACTTTGATTGTGAAGTTATCGACTTTTTTGAGGTTATGATTTGATCCAAAGAGGATGGACTCAGTTTTTCCCAGATGAATTGATAATTTGTTATCGTTAAGCCATGTGCAGATCTTACTTAGTTCAGAGTTAAGTGTCTTTTCAACCTGCAAGTGGTCCTTGCCCGAGACTAGGAGAGCCGAGTCATCCCGAACAGGAACAGGTTGCAGTCGCAAGCAGATGCCATGTCGTTCACGTATATTAGGAACAACAGAGGAAACAATGTTATATTCACAGTAATAGATTACCACAAGTATAAATGTATGAGTATAAATATTTCTTGGGGGAAATACAAGGATGTTGAACAAAGAATGTTCAGGTTAAAATGCCATTCCAATAAATACTATTACACAAAAACGAAGAAAAAGGAAGAACTGAAATCAACAACAAAACTCAAACAGAACAAAACGGCAGTGGCAGTCTATCTATAAAAGAAACAAATCATACACGTTATCACTCTATAAAACATAATATATATAAAAACTGAATGACATTTACCTCTGTCTCATTCATTAATGAACACAGTCCATGGAGGCACAACACAGGGCAGCAGTCTATGGAGCAGGGCCTAAAGTGTGACAAACAGGTCAGTCTCAAGGCCAAGGGCAAGTATTGTTGGCTTTCTCCCATTACTTGCAATATAAACCTACCTAAGGCACAGCAAACAGAGGCAACCTGCTACCACAGGGACATAAACTGTGGCTTTTATAGTGAGCCAAACAATCTGAAACAGGAAGTGAGAGGAGCTCAGGCCTGTCTCTACAGTAGCCCACGAGGGACATTCCTGACTGACACGTGTGTGCGTGCGTGCGTGCGTGCGTGCGTGCGTACGTACATACGTACGTGTCTGACATCATTGATTAGAGGTGAAGGCTGTGATAGATTTGATCTGCAGGCCTGCATCCTAATTAGGGTGTAATGCCTCATTCACACTACAGATATATAGTTGAACGTTTTGCTTGGTAATTCAATGTTATCTCAATGGAAACCAGCTTTAAAGCTTTGTTCTTTGTGTGTCCTGTATCTTTAAAGCTGGTTTCCATTGAGATTACATTGAATTACCAAGCAAAACGTTCAACTATATATCTGTAGTGTGAATGAGGCATAAGAGCTATAAACAACATGCAGTACTTAAAGGAGTAGTTCACCCCCAAAATGACTTTTTATCTATTGATTTAATCAATAGATAAAAAGTCATTTTGGGGGTGAACAGAACTACTCTCCATGGCGTGAGTAGCCTAGTAGCCTAATAGGCTACTCACGCCATGGAGACTTGAATTCATGGATATTTGTTAGTTTTTTGTCGTATTCCTAAAACAATAATTTTATTACAATAAATGTACCTCCACTGATTCCGGATGTTGACCCCAATGCATTTGGGTCCCCATGTGAGTAATCAATAGAAAAAAAGTTATTTTGGGGGTGAACTACTCCTTTAACAGTACCTTCAGTACAAACACCAACAGTGCGAGGCAGACATTCACCAATGGCCATCTAGTCCAGTTCTGTACGACTACCGTTCTTTTCTACTATATGCCTACTCTTCTAACCCTACAAGCTGCCACAGTTGAGTGAATCCTATCAAGGAAGGTTTGATTGATTGATTGAAGACTTTATTAGTAGTTTGCATAGGAAAAGTTACAGTTTCATGACAGTACAGTTCACTGGTACAAGGTCAACTAAAAGGAGATCCTAGTAAGCTTTTTGGCTTATTTACACAGGAAACCTTTATGTATCTCATATAACATTTAATGACAGACGGATAGAACACAGTAGGCCTACTATGCAGAGAATATCGTCAATAGCAAAAGGAAATAACTGTCAAAGAAGAAAAATGAAATAAATACGAAATAAAATATATTTACAGTGGAATACGGGAGGTAAGTATGAACTTAGTCTAATACAAGTTTTGAGTAAAAGAAGGAAAGGACACTGACGTCATTTTCTCTACCCTGCAATCCTTGCCTGCAATTCCAGACGGCAGATTTATCGCACTGGGAAGTACAGTGAAATAACATTGGCGCACCGGCTGGACAGCTTACGAACAAACACTATTTCTGAACGATAGAGACCTTAATCAGCTCAGGAAAATAAAATTAGACGTGTCACACATTGTTTTCTGCTGTGTTGCTTTTTGGTGTGTACACTGTATCATTTTATATCTAAAAAGCACAAAGTATGTTTCTGAAATAGCTAGTATCGTGAGACTGTCCACCATTTCCTGTCTGGAAACCAAATCTCGCGATACCTCGAGCTAGAAACGATACCTGCCGCTGTTTAGATGCCTCAATAAAATGATGATGTCCTGCGCACATCAAAAAGCAAGTGATTGTAAAAATACCTGCGATATGTCTTTGACTTCTTTTATATTCCTGAAAGTGACAATGGTTGCGTTCATTCATAAATAGTGTTTGTTCATGAGCTGATCCATGCATATTTATCTGATACACAGATTGCACGTGGAATTCCCCCACAAAAAACACCACAAGATAAAATCCCTCATAACCATCAGCTATTTAGAAGCTGTATGCATTTAAAACCAACATAAAAATATACTGTAAGTTGTTACCCTCCACACATAAATACACAATGAATGAGGCGTTAACAGAATCTATATGCCTAAAGGCACGATGTGCCTTGGCAGACAATCATGTGTAGCATCACATCCTCCATTTTGTTACAGTAAGTGCCAAGTTTTCTCAATCAAGTTAGAATGAGAAAACGTATTACTGTTACAATGTACAGTATTTCAGCATGTTAACTTGCTTTTTTTTCATATTGTTTATGTTAACTGTGTGTCTATCATACCATTCCATATGCTTACATTAGAAGTTAGAACATGAGTCTTCAACAGGGTGTCTGAGACCCCTAGGCCTAGGGGGTCCAGAGAGTTAGTTTAGCATCAAGAAAAGCAGATTGAGCTTTAGATCTGCTATTTTTGGAGAAGTTTGGTGTAGAGGGAAAGAAGAGCAGACCTAGTACAACGCCAAAGGTCAACTTTAATAATTATTGACGTTTAAGTGGTTAAATGTCTGAAAATACACATGAACATGAATCGAACATATTAATAGAATAGTGTGTAAACAAACAAAGCATTTTTTTTTTATTTACACAACACTGATGATAGTGCTATCAAACAAGTCTGTGAAGCTGATTTATTAAGACAATTTTATGCAATATGTAGTGGGGGTCCCTGTTTTATCCCTCTCTCAATTTATGGGCTCTTAGTCTGAAATTAGATTATGTATCCGTTTTATTATTTATTTAAGTCTCAGATTATTGTGTGTGCTCCTTATATTACATTCACTTAGAGATAGAAGTACTCAGCAAAACAAGGTGACTTTATTTGATGTGACAAAGCAGGTAGACGTTACACAGGTTACTACAGTACCTGCCTGCACAAAGCATTACATAAGAGTAATTAAAGCACACAATTATACAACCCATCTCATGACCATACACAATACATCGATACAATGACATTATTGCAAGATAGCATTTGCTCAAATATATGGCTTTGTACAAAAAAAAATCAGTGGTTCTCAAATCTATTGGGATTAATCAGTACCCCTTTTCCTGAATGCTGAATCCAAGTCTCCCCTTTAATCAACAACAACATTTTGACTAGAAAATACTGACATAAAAAGTCGAGTACGATGTCAATATGTTGAAAATAAGTAAGTAGCCTGTTTCTAATCCGTAACAGTAAAATCTTTACTTAATTTGGTTTAAAGCTACAGAGCAGAACGTTCACATAGGCCTACATTTGTCAATGTTTCATCATTAAACGTACAAGCAAAATAAATGTTTCCATTTTCCATGTTCTCTCAAGTACCCCCTGTAGTACCTCTGTGTACCCCTAGGCAGGGCATAACCACATTTGAGAAACGCTGCAATCAAAATATACCAAATAAATCAATAAACTCTACATACATAATATTATTACAATGAGCAACAATGGCATTAAGAAAATCTTAATTCATCTTAACAGAAATCATAATGATCAGTTCTACTGTTATCAAACTATAGAATGAGGGAACGTCCGTCCGTCCGTCCGTCCGTCCGTCCGTCCGTCCGTCCGTCCGTCCGTCTGTCCGTCCCCACCCATTTTTTTCCACATTGGGTTGACCAATTTGTTCTGACCTGGCCATTGACCATTGGCATATGAAGAGAGTCATTTTAATTATCTCCAAATGTAACCACTTGAACCCCAGCATCCATATTCTGAGGGAAACGTGAGCCTGTAAATCGACTTTTTTTTGTCTAAGAGATTTATCATCTTAATAAGTAAACTTGAACCAACTGCTTCACGGGAGCAATGTTGGTGTAACTAAGAGATTTTCTGTGGAATCTATATTTTATACGCAGATTAATAAGTAAAAAGAAAATCGGGAAGAAGGGGCTGTGATTGGCTGGACGCGAGTGCAAGTTCAGCTTTTATTGTTTTGAAGCTACGCTTTTTGCTGTCTAATATGGTGATGCTAAGGAAAAGTGTGAACCTCTCGTTTACATAAACATTGCATTGAAACTAGAACATGAACCATGGCACCAACACAGTGAGCATGATTTTGGATGTTGTTTGAACCTGGCCTGAACCCCTTTCTGGATGCTGGCAGGAAGCCAATCAGAGGCAGTCAGCAGTTTACTACAGCTGTGGCCAGACACAAGCGGAAAGCGGAAACCGTTATGACCAATGGGCTCGACTCACAAGCTTGTGCATGGAGGTGACACTACTGCGCATGCGAGAAGACACACAGAGGCCCCACCGATAGAGCCTTGATCTGTGTGGATCACAAGTGTGATATAAGTAGATGAATCCCAGTTGTTCATAAAAGGAAAAACGCATTCACGTGTAGATCGTTCGCATTGAACCGGCGCCCCATTTAACACCATAAAGAGCAACTGGAAATACCCAACGTGAAAGGAACTTCACCGGCACCGCTCTGAAGGAGTTCAACTTTGTCTCTCAAATAGAACAGATCTCAATCTTACAATGTAAGGTTTTGCATGAAGAATAACGGATTCTAGTACAGCTATACATGATCTGCCATGCGCAAAAAAAAAGAATCAAGAATAAAGAAAACATATTTGCGCTAGAGTAAAAAACTTGTGATTATCCAAGCATCATGAATGAGGCCCATTATCTATCCTGACACAGAGACACTGAGGACATACGGTTAATAGCAAACACTGGGTAGAGGGGTTGAGTGAATGCGTTCTGGAAGGTGTACAGGTGCGTCAGCGTGTCAGAGGACACGTCGTAGAAGGACAGAACCCCAGCAGGCCAGTCCAAATACACAGCTACTCTGCGGGAGCCAGAGGGGCGGACAGTGAGGTCAGTGCCAATACCATTGTGCCTGACAGTGTATTTGTTTTTACCAAAATAGCAACATTCAAGAGTCCAGCCCTTGTCATCATGTCCAAGAGTCCATCCTTCCCTGTTGACTACTCTGTAAATCACTGCTATGTCAACTGGCCCAGTCCGCTCTACCTCCCAATAACAGCGTCCAGTCAGACCATTTGTACACATAACATATTCATCGTCATCATCAAACCTGTCAGGGTGAGCAGGATACGACTGAGCCTGTCTCACCCATGTCGCCTTTCTGTTGTTCTCAGAGAGACAGAGGTTTCTGTGAACTGTGTTTCTGTCCAGTGTGAGAGGATGGAAATCTGTTGAGAAAAAAAGACAGAAAACATTAAACATCATTCACTGAGTGCATGCAAACATGCGAGGGATCCATCATCCAATCATGTCTGGTGTTAAGCTTAGAGGGCTTTTCAAGGAACGTTTACACATTTTGTAATTTTTTTAAGCTCACAATGCCTGTGATGAAGACACGTTGCAAGTGTGTAATTTGGCATTGTTTTAGAATATTCTGATCAACAGTAAAAACTCACAACCTGTTACGTGTGTGTGTGCGTGTATGCGTGCATTTGCGTGTGTGTATTCTGCAGTCATCACTACACTACAGATCAATATGTACTCACATTGTAAAAATTCCCTTCTGGTCTGAGGCTTCGGTGAGTCAACTTGCCACCTCGTAGGTACACCTGTGAATTCACATTAATAAAAATATTGTCACACTTATTGTGACCGTAGGTCGCAGTTAACCATGAACACTGTCACATCTTGTCAGTAACGCCTGTCAGAGCCCGGGTAATGCCTCAATGTCTATATCTGACCTATGAGCTATCACATTGTTGCGACATCACATTGTGACATCCAGGCCTGGAATTTCATCGTTTTAGGGGCAAGGCCACTTGGCCTTTCGTGTTGGCCAAATGCCAGGGCAGGAAGGCCAAATAAATACATTTTAGTCCATTGAAAGAATCTGTTGAATTTAAGGGTTAGGGATGATAACCTAATCTGCAGTGAAATAGATAAATGATGGTATTTACAATGTGATCCATGCTCAGCCCAACAATCAAAGTCACTGGATTGGTTTAAAGATGGGGACTCATGGGGAGTTAAGATTTCAGAATCTCAAAAAAAGACACTGGTATCTACATGACAAGAAAGATGGACAGGTTCTCAGGTCACTAAACAATAATTTATAGCCTATTATAATGTAAGTAGCCTAATATAATGTAAATCGCTCCCCTCCAGCTCATATGTAAACACTACAGCGCTCTACCCCCCCAATACAATTTTAAGGTAAACACCCACAATACGGGCCCTAGGCACAGTACCATAGTGAGCCTGTGCAGAGAAACGGCCCTGTGCGTAGGCATGCATAATCAGCGTCAAAGGTCTGTATTGACAAGGTGAGCATTGAGCGCATGTGATCATGCCTTTTTCTGAAAAGTTTTATTCTTTTTATGTATTTCTTTATTCTTACATCTACAAAAACTGGTAAAACTGCAGTGCAGATGGATTGTGCTTACTGTGAGCAATGTTGGCTATCCTGAGACTGCAGTCCACCCAATGCATGAGGATGTTGCACAATAAAAGATATAAAAATGATAATAATGGTGGTGTCTTTATGCAGTTTAGCAACACAATCTCTTTCAGCTTTAGGCAAATTGTTATGGGCTTTGTATTCCTGTTTCTTTTTCAGAGCACCCTGTACATCATGTTCAGCCAAAGAGAAATATGTTATGTTTATGGAGCTCCTTTCTATCTCTAGGAGGCAAGTGTTTCTGAAAGGCACAGATTCATTCAATACAGGAGTATTAACAAATTCAGTGTCAACTGAGTTCACGTCGGCCTGTGTATTGTCAGAAGATGGAAACATTTTCTAAGCCTCAATGAGCAAAAAATATTTTTGAAAATCAATGAAAGTATCAAAGTCATTGGTCGTAATGGTAGGAGCAAAGGATAGCGGGGAACACAGCCACCTCAGTGAGGGGCATAGAAGAAAATTACCATGTTTTCTTGCCATAGGACCGGGTGTAGTGAACATGGTCCACTGCGTAGCCCTCTTCTGACTCGTCTGCCACGTGGTGGTAGGTGGTCCTGCCGCACCCTCATCCTCGCTGGAGTCAATCCCTGAGGAAAGGAACTGGAGCCCCTGTCGCTGGTCATCCTGCTGTGGCGGTGGAGCTCCATCCGGTGCTGAAAGAGATTGTCTTACTCAACTGCGTAAAGAAACCATCAGGGAGGATTGTCTGATTCCTGCCACATGCACAAAACAAAACAATAATTCTCCATTTTGTATTAGATACTCGTCGATGGGCGAATTCGAATTTAGAAAGATCTTACACAAATTTTGGTATATCATTGAGACAGATTCGAGACTTAAAGGGATATTACACTTTGTCATTGTATGGTCTAATCAGGCTTGTATGAACACCCTGAACAGTTTTTAATTTGCTTCATTCAGTATTTAGATATTTGATGTAAATGTTACCAGGCCCAACACGACCAGGCCCTCTCCACATACACACCCATTGTAACTTCAAACTCCCTTTTAACCATGATAGATTCATTAAAAACACCCATTATTTTTTCTGGTGACTCATAATACCCTCCTAATACGTGAGCAGACCGTGTTTTTTCAATAACCTTTTTCTTTTATTTTTAATAATTCTTTGGGAAAATGGAAAACATTAAATACAATAATATTTTATTGAAAATAAATGAAAAAAGTTATTGAAAAAAGTTATTGAAAAAACACGGTCTGCTCACGTATTAGGAGGGTATTATGAGTCACCAGAAAAAATAATGGGTGTTTTTAATGAATCTATCATGGTTAAAATGGAGTTTGAAGTTACAATGGGTGTGTATGTGGAGAGGGCCTGGGCGTGTTGGAGCTGGTAACATTTACATCAAATATCTAAATATTGAATGAAGCAAATTAAAAACTGTTCAGGGTGTTCATACAAGCCTGATTAGACCATACAATGACCAAAAGTTTTTTGAAAGTGTAATATCCCTTTAAACAAGTATTCAAAGAGCCCCCCAAGTTGGTTTTCAGACGTCCTCCCATTTTAAGGGACCAACTTGTTCATTCCTACAACTAACCATTCCACTTTTCTATCAGACATTCCTCCTACAAGTGCTCTAATTGCACACAATGTGGCTACACAACTAAGTGTAAGTCATTCACAGTATCCACACAATGGTAACTCAAGTTGAACATTTCAGACAGAAGTGCTAAAAAACTAAAGTTGACCCTTTGGCAGCAAATGAATTATGACTTTTGGACCTTTTGGACCAATAAAGACACATTCACACAGAACATTCATCTCACCTCTATCTGATATCTGTAGCCAAGCTGTCTTCAGCATGTCTTCTAGTATGCCTCTTAGACCAGACACAGCATCACTCACATCTGTGAAGGACGTCAGAACGACGCTAGTGGGCAAGACTGGAGATGCAGTGGACATAGAGAGAGACCTGAAGCTCTGGAGAGAGACAAGCAGAGAGACAAAGTAGATCAGTAAAGACAGGATAGAAGATCAATAGATAAATACAAATAAAACCGTTGATCAGTTGTCCGTATGGCTCAGCCAGTTAATATGCACAGTAACTGACCTAATGTCAGTTACATGTCTTGTAACCTGTGCTTCATGTCTTCTGCTCAGTTGTGCTGTCAAGTTCTCTGGATTTGTTGATGCTTGACATTCAAAGAGATTGACAGTCGGGGTGGCATGTTACCACCACCACCACCAACAACAAGAAGCAACATATCTTTATCAAGTAGCCGTGTAATAAACGGGATAATGGACGGCGAGACGTTCATCATTGACAAATAAACTCCTTCAGGGTGATAAAGACAAATCATTCTGTCTGGGTTTATTTATCTTCAATGACCGGCTCTCTGTCAATTATCCCTTGCCTAAAGCTTTTCTTAGGAAGCATATTAACGATTGGGAAGCAACCTTCTATTCACTATTCACACAACATGAGATCTATCTGTCCATATACAATATACTTGAACGTCCTTGTGTAAACATGTGGTTGTTTTTTTCTGTTTTTTTTTTTTTGTTTGTTTTTTTCATCTTACTATTCTTATTCTTTTGTGTGTTTGTGTTTGTTATGATTATGTAGGGTAAAAACAACCGCAGAAAAACAGTTGAACCTGAATGAAATGGATGTCGTCAGCGCTGGACAAATCCTCCAGTTCAGCATTTCTCCTCTCCAGCTGGGCGATCTGCTCCTCCAGACTCCTCTGGAGTCTCTCAGCATGAGCCACTGCAGTCTTCTCCTGATCCCTGATCAGCTCTTTAACCTTACTGCGTGTTCTCTCAACTGAGGAGATCATCTCACCGAAGATCTTTTCACTGGCATCCACTGCTGCTTCTGCAGAACTCTAGTTAACACAGTGAGACATCAACACACATTAGACACTAACGAACGCACGCATGCACACACGCACACACAGACGGACGGATGGACGGACAGACAGATTACATTATACTATAGGCTATTACAATAGTAAGACTCCTCACGTCCTCAGGGCGACAAGCTTAGGGCAAGGTCGCGCCACGTCTTGGACGTCTGGCCAGTGATGTATATCGGACCAGGAACCCATATATGGAGATCCATGTACTGTATATGGAGATATGCTGTGAGACCCCAAACATGCTTACTCAGTTATTCGTTATGTGAAAATCCTATGACATCTATCACATCTGACATCATACATACAATCCCTTTTATGCCTATACATGGAGATCCCTGTCTGAACCTGCCACACAGATATGGGTTGTCTTCCTCCATATACGGGCATTCACATATGAAGTCCTGTTAGATATGAGCTTAATATTGATGACATCAGGGATCTCCATATGTGGGTAGTGGTCATGACACCTCAACTTACAATCCCTTTTATGCCCATACATGGAGATCACAGTGATGTGTCAGGGGAACCACAGTGTCAGGCATCATCCCTGCTCTGAGTATCTGACATCACTGTGATGTCACCTGTGATGTCACCTGTGATGTGTCAGGGGAACCACAGTGTCAGGCGTTACCCGTCCCGGATGGACGGACGGATACGGTCAAGATGTGACGGCAATATAATCAATACGGTCACAATTGATTATATTATTAAATAAAAAACAATACAAGAAACATCTCTAACAGTGACTAGCATTAGCAGACAGAATATTTTGTCTGTTTTGTTCATTTTGTTTCTGGATGTACTCCATCCACAGTAAATAACACCAGCAAGACTCCCTAATCGGGAGATAAGCGACCGTAGGTGGCTTATCTCCACAAATAGGGCAAAAATGTGTTTTTCCAAAATCTTCCTGATCCATGTTGATGACATGAGTGTAGACATGCTGTGTAGTGATATTCGTGATTTTAGGGCAAAAACTGTAGGAGCAGTGTCCAAAAATGTGTTTTAAAAATCGGCCTGAAGGTGGCGCTAGAATAGGGCCATGTGAGAAATGAGGGGTGGGGTCTCCGCGTTGCCTTGGCGGACGAATAGGTACCGGCCCCGGCTCTCCCGGACGCTCCTAGCCCGAGTTACGGCATTTTATGTGCGCTGCAGTGGCAGGGGGTCCTCCACTGGGGGCGCCACCACTTTTGCATCCGTTGTGGAGCACCAGGAGTCGGTGGTCCCCGGGAATTCCCCGTGAGCAGCCCCGTTGGGGTGGTCATTTGGTCATTTTTGCACATTTGGTCATTTTTTACATCTGGGGGTACCCCAGGGACCTGGGGGTCCCTGGGGCTCCGGGGGTCCTTGGAGGTTGTAGTTTGGCAGGCAAGGAGTGTGTGTGTAAAATCTGGCATGGATCGGGTCAACGGGTGCGGAGATATAAGCAGGGAAAAAGTGTGACGTGTGTAGGGATGTTAATCGACGCATTATTGGCGAATCGACGCGTCGCGGCCGAAAATCGACGCGTCGATCGACTTTTTTCACTTTTTTTTTTTCGCTAAGCAGCAGCTGAGAGGAGAGCAGCACAACGGCGCATTACTTTAAACAACACAACGTATGCTGCACCCATCAGAATTTGCATCAAAGCCCTAATAATAATGATAATACATAATTGCTCTTCCTTGTTAGCATGGAGTCTGTTCTCTAGAGACTAGAAGCGGAGTGACAATAAGTCCATGGAACGTGCGGGAGCGCTGACCGCTCGCTCTCATATATCCCCGGTGTGTCGCATTAACGTTAACGACGAGTGTGGTTTGTGATCATCGCACACAACGGCGACGCTGCCATTAACAAGCGAGCTTTCGTGTCAAGCGTGCATGCAGAGGCAGGAGGTAAACAAAAGCATCCAGTCCATAGAGATACAGTCAGGCAAGTCAGCGCGCACTGCTATGACGCGCACATCAGCACGGTCCAGCAGTGTTTCTCAACCAGTAGTCCGCGGACCTGACTAGCGCCGCATGCATGCGAATGCACAACACATGCAGGCGGCATGCACTCGTCTCCGACACAGACAGACAGACACACACACACACACACACACACACACACACACACACACACGGTCCTCTCACATATGGAAAACATTAACGCTTATAACGTTTTTGAACGATTAAAACCTTTTTTGGGGGAAAAACTTTTGAAAAATAAAAAAATATATATATTTTTCGACTTTTCGACTCGTACTTTTTGAGTCGCGGTGAGCGTGAGTCGATCGACGCGTCGATTTCCGATTTTTTTTCACATCCCTAGACGTGTGACGGACTCACTGACTCACTCACAGACAGCCTGTGGAGGTTTTTGCGACCGTAGGTCGCATTTACTATCAAACCCTGCACAAACTGTGAGTGAGTCCGTCAGTCCGTCAGTCTGTCTGTCACACCTCACACGTCACACTCTTGCCCTGCTCATATCTCCGCAACCGTTGCCCCGATCCATGCCAAATTTTGCACACACGTTCCTTACCTGCCAAACTACAACCTCCAAGGACCCCCGGAGCTCCAGGGACCCCCAGATGTAAAAAATGACCAAATGTGCTAAACTGACCAAATGACCACCCCCACGGGGCTGCTCACGGGGAATTCCCGGGGACCACCCATTCCTGGTGCTCCAGAACGGATGCAAAAGTGGTGGCGCCCCCAGTGGAGGACCCCCTACACTGCAGCTCACATAAAATGCCGTCACTCCGGCTAGGAGCGACCGGGACAGCCGGGGCCGGTACCTATTCGTCCGCCTTGCCGGCGCGGAGACCCCACCCCTCATTTCTCACATGGCCCTCTTCTAGCGCCACCATGAGGCCGATTCTTGCAAAAAATGTTTCTACAATTTTTGCCCTAAAATCACGCAAATCGGTACACAGTATGTCTACACTCATCCCATCAACATAAATCTCTCCCATATAGCGCCACCTCCAGGCCGATTTTTAAAAACACATTTTTGGACACTGCTCCTACAGATTTTGCCCTAAAATCACGAAAATCACTACACAGTATGTCTACACTCATGTCATCAACATGGATCAGGAAGATTTTGGCAAAACACATTTTTGCCCTATTTGTGGAGATAAGTGACCTACGGTCGCTTATCTCCCGATTAGGGAGTGTTACTGGTGGTAGTAAATGCGACCTACGGTGGCAATTATCTCAGCATCTTCAGGGTCTCTATGGACTGGCTCAGTTCTTTCAGTTCCTTCATGAACTCACCTTCAGATTCTCTATGGACGGTCTCAGGTCTTTCAGTTCCTTCTTTCTCTCCTGGATCTTCTGCTGGACTTCCTGCTGACTCGTCACCACCTGTTTCTGCAAGGAATCAATTTAGGAAGAGACAGTTGGAGTTCCATCCACACATCATCTGAAGTCAACAAACTAAGTCAGTCAAAAATTTAAATAGAATCAGGCTGCTTTGAATTCATGTGTACATGATTAATTACTAGTTCCTTCCAATTTGATTTTTCAAATAATGGACAATAGGCCTATTTGTTGTCCAATAAGTGATTGTGGCCGTACCTGTTTGTCAGTCCTCTCTGCTAATGTTGACACAGTGTCATGTCCTTTATGGTGATCCATGGCACACAGAATGCAGATACACTGCTGGTCTGTGCGGCAGTACACCTTCTTTGGCTCATTATGACTGGAACACATGTCCTGCAGTCGTGCAGCGGCTCGAACCAGTTTGGCCTCAGCAGCAGAAGACTGACCTCCTGTACGCCTCAGATTCTCCACAACCTGGAAGTAATCAGAAAGGGGGGGGGGGGGGGTCACTCACTGATGACAAAACAACAATAACAGCAACAATGGGAAATATGAGGTTCATTATGAAAAACAAAAATTATAACTATAATTAACACTGTGGCTTCGACCTTTGAATTCCATACTGTGGAGTGTTGACTGTTTATGTTGTTGTACAACATATACACCTTTGAAATAATGTTTTGTATTTTTTGTATGTATGTTAACAGTAGCACAATATTGATTGATTATATGATTGATTGACTCCTTTATTAGCAGTTTGCATAAGAAAAGCACAGTACAGTACATATACAAGGTCTACTAATAGGATTTAAATCCAAGAAAGCACAAGGGCTTGTTTTCATTGGGGCCTTTTGTACTCAATTCATTGAAAATTACAGTGGTATGTACTGTAGTATGTACTAATAGTCCTACCACTGTATTATTTGCAAACTGTCAATGAAGTATTCAGTCAATCAATCCATCAATCAATCAGATATTGCTTACCCTGACCCACGTGCTTTTGAAAATAACGCTTATAGAATTCAGCGTAAAATAGCTTAGTCAGACAAACCTCCCCCTGACTCTAAAATAGTAATTCACACTTCTATTCAATGACTAGATTTCAATCTCAGGGCACATTGAGCAAAGAAATGTGTTTACATTCCTTCTTTTGTATCCCCATGGACTCTCTACTCAGTCTATGGTCTATGAGGGGCCGCTCCCAACCCCATGATCATTATTTAATATTTACATGCTGATTTAGGCTCTAATATTTAGGTGCATCGTAGCATGGTATTTCTGGATTGTGACTGTGGCATTAAAGCATTTTGGATGGTAAATTATGTTGTAAGGTGTTTCTCTTTTTGTTCCCAGGAGTAGGGCCTACTCTGTCTCAATCAGATCTAGCCACACATGATCATTAAAGTAAGAATCCACTCACCTCAGCCATTATGTTGTTCTTCCTCAGTACAGGTCTTGGACTGAAGGTCTCTCTGCACTGGGGACAGCTGTAGTCTCTCCTCTCCTCATACTGCTGGTCCCAGCAACCCTCAATACAGCTTCTACAGTAACTGTGGCCACAGGTTAGAGTCACTGGTTCCGTCAGAAGGTCCAGGCAGATAGAACAACAGCAGTAGTGATCCTGGTCCGGAACAACTCCATGCTGCCGCTGTGCCATTTTACTGAGCACACACTGACAGAGAAAAAAGGTTTTACTGAGCAGCACTGGTACACTGACAGAGAAAATAAACTATTTTACTGACTTTCACTTTCACTGAGTGAAGAGATAAGAGAAAATGGGTGGAGATTTCCTGGTTGTGTTCAGTGGGTGTGGTTTGAAAGACAGTGAACAGGAACTATTTTGTCCAGACATATTGATATCAACGCCTTGTACTGCAGTCATTTTAGATGTAATTTAAATGTACTGTAGGCTGATCTACTAAATTAAAACATGTCAAACTTAGCTCATAGGCCAGAAATGCAGTAAAATACACACAATTAAGTGATGTCATACAAGGTGTGTGTGCCTCCCCTCTGAACTAATAACATCAAAACTAATAAAAATAAAAACTAATGGAAGAATCCAAAACTATTGGTGTGTGCTTAACCTCGCCTACCAGGCTTTCTCCCGGGAGAGAGCCTGGTGTTCGTTCACAACAGACCGTTTGGTTTCCGCCTAAAGCGCGGAAACCACTAGAAGAAGCGGCGTCGCTTTGATTTGGTTCCCTCCGTTTGTTTCCCCAATCCCTTTTAAAATGCTGGAGTAGCCTACGTAGTCTTGCCAGTCGCTACGAGTTGGATTAAAAGATGCACATACCAAACGAATTTTTCGAAAGCAAAACTACGCCTCATCAAGGTGTTTATTAGGTCGGCCCTAAAAGTATGTCCTTGGGTGCAGGGGAATATTTTGGGTTAAAACTGAATCCGGTTGATAGTTCCGGCCAAAGTGTAGTCCGTCTAGGACTACAACATGACGTAAAGTGGTTTCCGCTCCCGACCGGATCAAACCCCGTAAAGTGAAGTGATCCCAGACTAGTGTGTGCTAGAGTGTTTGTTCAGTAACAGGAGTACATACTGTAGCGTTTAGTGGACTGAGTGAGGCAGCTCGCTCCCTACTGGGACGCGAACCCCGGTCTCCCACTCAACAGACGAGGAAGCAACCCGCAACACCAAGAAGGCTAGCCCGCTTGGCGGAGCGAATTACGGCTTCATCTCTTGCAGGGTCGTTACACTACCCCCTCCTCACAGAAGCGCGGACGCTTCACTGCCGAGTCCCTCACGTCCCTCACGCAAGGGCACGCTCCATGGGTTCGCCCGTCTGACACCAATGTAACGTTTAGCGGACTGAGTGAGGCAGCTCGCTCCCTACTGGGACACAAACCCCGGTCCCCCACTCAGCAGACGAGGAAGCAACCTGCAACACCAAGAAGGCTAGCCCGCTTGGCGGAGTGAGTTACGGCCTCATCTCTTGCAGGGTCGTTACTATACTTAAGCCCTATAAATAATATTCCAAAACTGCCAATCTACAAGCTCACTACACATAGGTTGTAGAACCGAATTTTGACATAATGCAAAATTACAGATGATGTCCCTTTACAGTACAGATAAATGCCAGTGCATGCCCTTTGAACGTCTGAAAATGGGGGGTCCATCCTTACTGTGCATAATCCTGCATTAAATGAGCAACACTCCCACCAAGTGGTCACCTAGTGCATCACTTCATGAATTTATCAGAAGCTTAACCTTAACTAGTTTCTGAAAGTAATGCATTGCTTCACAGGGACAAACTGCACTAAGAATGATGAGATCTGATCCTGATATCTTCATCATCATCTTCTTTTATTTAAACTTGGAGTAGGCTACTGTTGTGGGAAAGACCCTCACTTTCAACTAAACCAAGGTAACAATACAAAAAACACAAGTAGAGTCATCAATAAATAAAAAAGGTATGAATCATAAATGAAATATAATATATCAAAAGCAGCTTAAGCAAAATCCAAGATGACAAACGATTGCCGTGAACTGACCCAATGATGGAAGTGAAAGTGAACTGATTTGTAAAGACTTCTGCAGCTCATTCCAGGCAGATGGGGACTGACAAGGAATGCTGCCTCGCTCGATCTGTCTAAGCGTTGATAAGTCACCATAGCGGCCCTGGTAGGGACTAGGGTTCAGAGTCAACAGAGAAGGGAGGGTAACAGGAAAACTCAACCTAAAACAAACTGGACCTCATTCGCACGACTGCCCGTTTCCCAACGGGTCTGTGGCCTTAAAGGAGTCATCCAGACCAAAACACATATAGGGTTAAATCTGTCTTTTATCATACCCCTCTATACCTGCTTTAGTCCATTTTTTTCATAGCTGCCCCTTTTGCTAGATTTCGGCTGCCCCTGTTGCTAGATTTCGCAGGCCCTCTCATAACTAACAGAGTGTATAGCCTTTATACTAGTGCGGTTATTTCTTCAGCTTCAAAGTTAGTATTTTTTTATTGGATTGTGTTTACACAACGTCCTGAGACCAACCAAACCGCTGTTTTGACCTCACAGGCACCCTTACTTGTCAAACCGACCCCTCCCTCCCCTCCCTTTCTAGCCTCTCCTCTCCCTGCTCTGGTGTAGAGCAGAAGCCGTTTGACAAGTAAGGGTGCCTGTGAGGTCAAAACAGCGGTTTGGTTGGTCTCAGGACGTTGTGTAAACACAATACAATAAAAAAATACTAACTTTGAAGCTGAAGAAATAACCGCACTAGTATAAAGGCTATACACTCTGTTAGTTATGAGAGGGCCCGCAAAATCTAGCAACAGGGGCAGCCGAAATCTAGCAAAAGGGGCAGCTATGAAAAAAATCGACTAAAGCAGGTATAAAGGGGTATGATAAAAGACAGATTTAACCCTATATGTGTTTTGGTCTGGATGACTCCTTTAAGCTAGATGCAGAATAGACCAAAATCAAATCTTTGCTTTTGGGGGTCCCTGGAACAAAATATTTTGCGATGGGGGTCCGTGGCCAAATACACATCATTCTGGGGGTCCTTGAAATGACGAATTTCTTCTTTTTTTCAGAAAAATATTTTGTTGGGTAACTGCCAATAACTGCAGTGAGCGGGCAGTGTGACCGTGCCCTAAGTGATTTCAATCAGCTGTGTGGAGGAAATGAAGCCCAGATTAAAACACACCCTTTTCCCCAGTAAGCTTGTTGGGAAACTTGTGGATAGAGGCAGCCTGGGAAACAGAGGGTCCCTGCAGCGTGATTATGGATCCCACTGGGAAAGATGGATAACCACGCCCGGACTCATTTTTGAAGCTTGTGATTGGCTGAACCGGACGTAGGGAGCCGTAGGGAACCGTTGTAGTCACTTGGACTGCGTGAGGTGCACCAAAACCCAATTATCATTGCGTTTATCGTGCGCTTGCCCAGGCCGACGCGGCCGGCCCTGGCCCGCTCTTTGCGGGCACTCACGCCTGCGGCGCTCGGGCGCGAAGAGCAGGACCAAGGTCCGCTGGCCTTCGCGCCGCTTGAAATGTCGTGGACAATAACTGTGAAAACGAGCGCTCTATCCATAATCAGGCGTCCCTGCATGGTTCACACCACCTACAGCGTAAGTGTCGAAGGGTCTTTGAGCAAGGAAAAACTAAAAAACGAAATGCTCCCCGGACACAGCGCCCATCAGCTACGACTGCCCCTAAAATATGTGATAGACGTCTGTTGTAGCTCACTGGGTTTCAAACCTTTCCTTTTTAAATAATCCTTATCGAACTTTTGCAGGGTTCACAATCATTTTAGGCATTTATAGCAAAGTCAAAAAGGCATATGAATACAAATTAACAAAATATATAAGAGTAAATGCAAAAACATATGTAAGAGCATTACTCTTTCTAACCTTTTAATGTCAAAGAGCAGTGGAGGTGGAGAAAAGCGACAGACACTGAGGTGGCAGGTGTATGAGAGTAAATGTTTATTTTAAACACAATTTGATTGGCTGCCGAGCACCAGACATAGCAATGTGCTGCAGAAAGGCACAAAAGAAAATCTGACCTTTGAAAATACTGGTAGGCTAACATCAACATGGATAATGAAAATATAATAAAGTCTGCACACTGGCAAATATAAGCTCCACTCTTTTGTTGCTTCAATATGTTGATCACAAGGAACTTCATCAGGAATTGTCTTTGTTTAAAAGCTTGTTTAATAATTAGACAGTACAGGAAATAAATGATGAATCTTTTTGTATTTAATGAATACTTATCTTTGCCCTCAAAATTGAGTCTTATTAGTGTCTTTGTGCGATGTCACAGTGGCCCCATTGATCACCTCCAGCCATAGCTGCTATGTTTTGGTATAGCCCAGTAAGATCAAAGAACCTGCCCGCCTGTCTGTTTCACTGCCGGGCTTACAGCAACTCAATTTCAGTGCACACTGCACAGTTAGCAAAGTGTACAAATAATGAGGTATTAGGTACTGTATAATTAATAGAAAGATTGGCACAGCGGGCTATCACTCCCCCCCCCCCCATTGAAAAAGTGCAGGAGCCCATGTTCATTATGTAGGGCAGGTTGTAGTTTAGCTTCCTGTCAGCAAGACACCACAAGTTGATGAGATACAAAGAGCTGACAGGTCGCCAGTTGCACCCTGTTTAGGATACGCCTCTCCCCCAGTGCACACCATCATGAAGCAAATACACAGATTGCACGTGGAATTCCCCCACAAAAAACACCACAAGATAAAATCCCTCATAACCATCAGCTATTTAGAAGCTGTCTGCATTTAAAACCAACATAAAAATATATTGTAAGTTGTTACCCTCCACACATAAATACACAAAGGTGAATAAGGAGTTAACAGACTACACGTGTGCTGTAGGCTATATGGCTCATAAATGCACGATGTGCCTTGGCAGACTGTTTTCTCATTCAAGTTAAAATGAGAAAACGTATTAATGTTACAATATATTTCAGCATGTTAGCTTTCCTCCTTTAAAGTGGCGGTGCCATAGTTTTGTACTTTTTTCTGTTTTTCATTTCTCTAGGAGGTTGACAGTACTTCATTAGACACCCTGGTGTGGTTGTTATGAGCAATTATGTATTCTCTTTGTATTTATTTATTTTTTTCCCTGTAGGCTGCAACCTTGTGGGTCAACAGTGCCGGTTCAAAAACACGGATACAATTACATCATAGAATCAACCCCTCCCCTAATTACCATTCTCCCAACACTGTGGGTGTGGCTAACTTCAGCTGGGTCACCACCCACCTAACCTCGCCCACCAGGCTTTGCCTGGTGTTCGTTCACTACAGGCCGTTTGGTTTCCGCCTAGAGCGCGGAAACCACTGGAAGAAGCGGCGTCGCTTTGATTTGGTTCCCTCCGTTTGTTTCCCCAATCCCTATTAAAATTGCCAGTCGCTAAAAGTTGGACTAAAAGATGCAGATACCAAACACATTTTTCAAAAGCAAAACTACTCCGCATCAAGGAGTTTATTAGGTAGGCCCTAAAAGTGTGTCCTTGAGCGCAGGGGAATATTTTGGGTTAAAACTGAATCCGGTTTGATCTTTCCGGCAAATTGTAGTCCTTTGAGTACTACAACATGACGTTTTGTGGTTTCCGCTCCAGACCGGTAAAACCCGAAAAGTGAAGTGATCCCAGACTACCACCCACCATTACAACCAGGCATACTTAATGAACTGGTGGGTGTGGCCACATAAAAACCTCATTTAACTCTTTCTGTACACTTTTTTGGAAAAAATCTTCCTCCTAGTATAATCATAATAGTTGTTAATCATGTTTTAGAGGGGGAAATAATCATGGCACCCCATCTTTAAAAATGACTGATATGTGGTGTTTCACTATGCGTTGCAATATTGTTTGCAATATTGTTTGTTTTACATTAGAACATGGGTCTTCAACAGGATGTCCGAGACCCCTAGGGGGTCCTGAGAGTTACTGTAGTTTAGTTTAGCATCAAGAATAGCAGATTGAGCTTTAGATCTGCTAGTTTTGGAGAAGTTTGGTAATACATAATACAGTACCTAAACATAATCCAAGGGAAAGAACTAGTCAGTCATAAATATCATCTCAAGTAACAAGTAGCCTACAGATACATCATCAGCTACTGACACATTACAGGATGAAATGGCAGTTACTGCGCTTTTATTTTTCAACATTACTTTCCTTTCAACATTCCCTGAGTTTTCAGGTTTTCAGATGCACAGTTGTCAGATGAAAATATTTATTGTCACTGTCGGGTTTAAACCTTGATGTCCAAAACCCTTACTTTTCAGGAAATTAAAACAAGAATAGTACCCATGTTCCAATGGATCCAATGTAGTTATTATTTTCTCACAAGCTCACATTAATTCCTTTCATTGGTTGAATATTTATAAAATCCACAAACACACTTTCACTCATAAACAATAAAGCAAACATAGCAGAATTACAAGCTCACAACGTTGTCGTTGTGACATTGCAGGTTGGCTATTTGTGCTACCTTTGTGTGACACTAGTATGGCAAAGTAGCCAGGACATTTATTTACAGGAGGCAGTGGCGTAGCTAGGGGTAGGAAAGTTAGACTGAGGTAAGGGGGCCCAAGGTGCCAGAGGCCCTCGAAAAGTCTGCATTAAAACTCTTTTTCCCCCAATAATAATAATAATTATTATGATCATTATTATCATTTGTGTCTAAAAACTTAAAATTACTGCTGGAATAAAACCAATGAGCGATA
Organism: Nannobrachium achirus; assembly: GCF_963921795.1. Lineage (NCBI taxonomy): Eukaryota > Metazoa > Chordata > Actinopteri > Myctophiformes > Myctophidae > Nannobrachium > Nannobrachium achirus. The sequence continues at coordinate 33,591,934 of NC_137831.1, read as the reverse complement.
CAATTTAAATAATTGAGGGTCCCTATATTATATACTCACCCCTTACAAAGCTAAAATGGTTTCTCCTGCTTTCACATTGTTTTGAGACCTATAGTAGCTTTGCGGTTTGTGCGTCCGCTTGCATCATGTTATGGTTGTGAAACTTAGGTGTGCTCTACAGGATAATTATGATCATCTGAAGCAAATGGAAAAGTCTCTTCATTGGCCCTGCAAACATAAGATCAACTCTCACGTTCTGTTCGCCCCACCCTCCCCCGGTCCTGACTGTAAAGCAGCTTCTTCAGCACACAACAGCATGCATTGAACAGAGACAGGGAGAGGGAGGAAAAAAAAAAAAAAAAAAAGACTGCAAACATAAGATCAACTTTCAGGTTCTGTTCGCTCCACCCTCCCCCGGCTTCTTCCACACACAACACGCATTGAACAGAGACAGGGAAAAAAAGACGTAATGTGACATAGAGCAGCATGTTTCATTACTGTAAACTGAGAGGAGAGCTTGACTGTTTACACTCAAGGAAGCAGCTGATGTCTGTGGGTAAGCATGCAACAGAAAATCTTCTCCCCTCTTCCTTCTTCCTTCTTTATCCAACACCATTAAGCAATAAGCATGGATAACGTTTTAAGCACAAACGCAAGTGTTTCGAACGAAACACCTGTTTGCTAAGTTCTGGAAGGAAGCACTCCCAAACTAGTGACATGATCAGTTGATCACAATCGCATCATGTTATGAATGTATGTAGGTTCCCAAATCAAAGTGAAAAATGGTTTGGTTTGTTGCAACAATGACTAGTTATCTAAAGTATGGTAATAGTGTCAAGTAGTGTGAGGATTAATGTCAGAGTGTTTGTGTTTGAGCGCCTCAGTGCGGCCGCTGCAGAGTTCATGTGCAACCTCTTCCAGAGAGATAGATGGAGACACTAGAAACTCTGCTGGAGAAACAAGACAAACTGCTGGATGTCCCTAGTAATAACAATAATTGTATAATATCCCATCTTCTATCTAGTAGTCATATGATTATGTCATACAAAAATAACAATCTAGGCATCACAATATTTTTGTTTCAGTCAGTCACAGTAGGCTATTATTGTTTTGTGAACTCCCAAAATGTTCACAGGATCTTGCTGTAGATTAAACACACTGACTGACTTTGCTGTTAAAACAATATATGTGCATACACACAGACACAGTACACACAAGAATGTCCTGTTATGCCATTCTCATATAGCCTTATATGATCTAGCCTGTTATACAGTAGATGTATTCTCAGATCATTATATCCAACCCTTGTTTTCCATAGTTTAGCTAACTAGCCAAAGTTCTGATTGCATGCAGACTCATTTTTGCATGTAGGCTAATCATGTTCATACTTCACCCAATCTGAATAGTCCTATACTGCTTATTTTTTCTCCTATTCTACTTCCTATGTATAGCCTATATGCTTCACTCCTCATGTGCATTTGCTTGAGCACTGCTGCTATTGATTAGTGATTGTATATTCTGCACAACACCTGCACATATTTAAGCTGCTACTAAAAATACAATGTAGTGTTTTATTGTTATACTGTTTTATATTGGCTTGCATGGGAGGCTGGGCTCAAGTCAGAGTTCTGGTGTCTCATTCACTTGCTGGTGATGATGGTGGTCTGCACTTTTTATTTCATGGGACTGTTGTGGATTATACTGTATTAATAATACAGTAGCTGTATCTGAGTGTGCATGTAATGGATGATTATGTGTAGTGATCATGGTTAGATCAAGTTAAAATTCCTGGACTTTGTTTCAAGAGCTAGCATTGTCAAATTGTTACACCAGACACTACATGTTTGTTTATATCCTGCTTAGGCTACAAGAGTAAAACTAAAAGTAGACAAAAATGGTAAATGGTGTTACAATTTGACAAATAAGGTGAACATGATTGCTGAGGCGATCACGGCTACCGTATCATTGTGAGACATGTCATTCAAACAGTAACAAAGTGTTCCCGGTTGGCCGGTTCTCCGCTTGCATGGGGAGGCCCATAAAGATTTCTGGCCTAGGGGCCCAGAATTGCTAGTGACGCCCCTGACAGGAGGGGTGGGCGGTGGTGGGAAACGTAAGAATTGACATACATGTATGGAGATGTGAGGTTTCTGCCAACAGCCATGATTATCTGAGCTGGAATGGGCGTTGAATGGACCTCAGAGGGTGTTCCTTATGAAGCCCAGTTGACCGACAGGCAGAGCACAGGTCATAGTCAAGACAAACCCTACACTTATACCTGGTCCCCACAATAGGAGTTGTCAGACAGCCGTCACAAGTCACACCATAGTGCAGCATGCAAGGATCTGGCAAACAAAACAAGAGAAATGCATTAGTATGAATTGAGTATACAACTAGAAAACATGCTCCTCGCAGCACAGTTTCCACCAGTTCAGGTAGCCTAAATTGACCTCATGGACAATGTGAAGACATTTGAATGGAGGTTCTTTCTTGACTCTCTGATGGGTCCAGCAATGCTTGGCATTATGAGCAAACATGCCCCTCCTGAACACTTTGTCAGATTTTCAAATTCCATTTAGTTTGACTACAATTTACTTTCAGATAAATCTTGATGACATGACTTCAGGGACAATGTCTACCAATTTGGTAGCCTGGGCCATGCTTGCTCCATTCCGTTCCGTGATTTGTTTTGTCCCTCCGCATCCCAGTCTGGAAAGCCTTGTATCTCCAAGGGGAGGTGGGACATAGAAAGCGGCTGGAACACATCCGCGGCTTCCGATTGGTCTGCGGGGCGGGGCGGGACAAATAAACAAGTGTGTATTGGCTGGCTGATGACGTAGGAATGTACCCTAACCCTATAGTCTGATTCGTTGGAACAACATCCAATCATCAACAACGTCGCCTACGTCACAACTGACGTTCAAAAATACAAGTCACCTGATTCATTTCCAGACTGTGATGCGGAGTGACAAAACAAATCACGGAACGGAGTGAACAGGCTGGCACCCAGGCTACCAATTTGGGTGGGGACCCCCTGGAACTCCCTCAAGGACCCCTCGGGGTCCCCGGACCCCATTTTGAGAACCAATCCTACACACCAGTGGTGGAAAAAGTACAGTATCAACATTGTAATGTAGACATACTGTTACAAGTAGAAGTCTGGAATAAAAAATGTACTTGAGTAAAAATAAAAAAGTATTGGTATCAAAATATACTTAAGTACTAAAAGTATACATACTCAGTATACATAATAACAGTTTCCAAATGCACAAAAATACTTTCAAAATAGCAGATCTACAAGCTCACAACGCGTCGCTTTGTGAGCTTGTAGATCGGCTATTTTCAAATAGCCATCTTGTCATAAATGTAGTGGAATAGAAGTCAAAGTATTGGGAATTTGAAATACTCCTATAAAGTAAAAGTAAAGTACCTGAAAACTGTACTTAAGTACAGTAGGCTACTTGTAAAGTAAATGTACTAGTTACTTTACACCACTGCTACACACTCAAACATGTTTCCTATCACTTGAAAGGATGTTGCCTGACGATAGAGATGATGCGTCCCTCATTTCCATTCCACATCTAACCAGTGAGTGAATGACAATTTTGTTGTTAGCACTTAGCTCTCGTTAGCATGCAACAAGTAGTACTATTGCCAAACAGCAGTAAACTACTTTCAAACCCGTCACCGAGGCACTGCTTTTATCCATTGCCCACTTCTTCTGATTTTATACACCAGTAGCAAGTGTACTAACGAGGGGCAACAACGCAGTCAGCTCAGAATCAGATGTGCTAAGCGCGGCACATTGTTGTAAAAAAAAAAAAAAGAAAAAAAAAGAAAATCATACAGTGGCGGTCGGATTTGAAGGAGCGGCGGGCAGCCGCTGCTTAATGCATATAGGGGAAACACTGGGATTATAGACTGTAAAAAATGATGTGCATGAGCCCCATTGGTTTCTAAAGACCGTTTTGAAGCCACTTTTTCATCAAATTCAAATCCACCATCTTTGAACTTCTGGTACCCGGAAAGAAACCGGAAACGACTGCCATCAGCAGCAACTGCAGCCAGTGGGGGCTTAATGGATGGGCATCATCTTCCAGGGAGTTTAGGCCCTCAAAACAACGATTCATTAATAATCTTTGCAATTTCAATCAGCCTTCGTACTGGTGCAGTGCTCGGGTCCTAATGATAGTGTATTCTGGCAAGATAACATACCTTCACCTCCCTTCTGGGATCTTGCATACGTGTCTGCTTTCTTGGAAGAGAAAAAAGAGAGAGAAGGGGTATGTATCATTATCATTATTACTAGTAGATCTGTGTATGAAGATTGAGGATGCTATGAACACGATCTACATCTGCTTAACATGCAAGTTTCATTCTATCTCACTGAATTCCCCTGCCTGCCGAACAATTAAGTGCCATGACTAGGAGTCGCTAATGCAGCAACCCCGCCCCTGCTGCTCAGATGCCCTGGTGACACAGGCAAACCCCGACCCCGCTGCTCAGTCTTTGCAGAAAGGGATTTCGCCGCGCTGTGACTGCACCTCAGCAGAATGGGTTCATTGCGCCTGTGGCCCACCTCCATTCTGAAACTCACGTTTATTTATTTTTTATTACAAATTAATTTAAACTTAATCTCAGTATGAATCTTCTGTATTGAAGCTAACGTGACCTATAAATAATACATTATGGAATACACCGTTTCCGCTTCAATTGATTGTCTGTACATGATCGGTTTAACTGCAAAGGCTAATGATATACAGCCCAACTTTAGCCTAAATGACTCCCTACTTTTAATATTGGATTGTAGACCTATACATTGATGGTCATTATTGTTTCTCTGCTGGCTTGATTCCATCCTCCTGCAGGATCGATAATGTGAAATTAACGATTTGCTATGGAATAAGGTTGTGTTTGTGTACAACAGGTTTTAAGATGCAGATGAAAATGTTTATTGTCACAGTCGGATGTAAACCTTGATGCCCAAAACAGTTTCAGGAAACGAAAACAAGAATAGTACCCAAACTACCCATGTTCCAATGGATCCAATGTAGTTATTATTTTCTCACAATCTCAGATTAATACTTTTCATTGGGTGAATATTTATAAAATCCACACACACACACACACACACACACACACACACACACACACACACACACACACACACACAAATAGCAGAACTACAAGCTAACAGCGCGTTTCTCCGCTGTTCATTGTGACATTGCAGGTTGGCCATTTCTGCTACCTTTGTGTGACACTACAGTAGTATGGCGAAGTAGGACATTCATTTACAGGAGGGTTGGGTGGCGGCGGGGGGAAACATAAGAACTGATATGAGGTTTCTGCCTACAACCATGATTATATTCTGACCTGGGATGGGCGCTGGATGGACCTCAGAGGGTGTTCCTCATGAAGCCCAGTTGACCGACAGGCAGAGCACAGGTCATAGTCAGGACACACTGTACACTTATACCTGGTCCCTACAATAGGAGTTGTCCGACAGCCGTCACAATGCACACCACGGTGCAGCATGCAAGGATCTGGCAAACAAAATAAGAGAAATGTATTAGTATGAATTGAGTATACAACTAGAAAACGTGCTCCTCGGAGCACAGGTCTCCATGCCAGACCAGGTAGCCTAAATTGACCTCATGGCCAATGTGAAGACTTTTGAATGGAGGTTCTTCCTTGGATTACTGATGGGTCCAGCAATGCTTGGCATTATGTGCAAACGTGCCCCTCCTTAACACTTTGTCAGGTTTTCAAATTCCATTTAGTTTGACTACAATTTACCTTCAGACAAATCTTGATAACATAACTTCAGGGATAATGTGTACCAATTTGGGTGACTTTCACAAACTTGGTAGGAGTAGCATCAAAAACTGTCTTATGAAAGGAAAACGCAGCATGGCAGAAAATGTCATCCTTGACCCAGTGGGAAAGTGCATACTAAGTTTCTTTTCAGGCTCAGAGTGTTCCCACTAGGCTTTCAAGTCATCAATGGTGGTGAAGCGCCGGATTCTGTTTGATGACTTATTATGTGCATTGTCAGAACTCAGAAGACAAGTCTCAATGAGCGAAAATATTTTAGTAAATCAATTAAAGTCTCAAAGCCATTGGTCGTGGTGGTGGTGGTAGGAGCAAAGGATTTCCCCTTGTTGAGGGTGGACACACGACACAGCCATCTCAGTGAGGGGCATGGAGGAAAAGTGAATTACCGTGTTTTCTCGCTGTAGGAACGGGTGTAGTGAACATGGTCCACTGCGTAGCCCTCTTCTGACTCGTCTGCCACGTGGTGGTAGGTGGTCCTGCCGCACCCTCCTCCTCGCTGGAGTCAGAGTCCTCGCAATCGGAGTCGAGAAAAGAGGAATCGACCGTGAAGCCCTGTAGGTGGTGATCTTCCTGTGGCGGTGGAGCTCCATCCGGTGCTGAAAGAGATTGTCTTTACTCAACTGCATAAAGACACCATCAGGGAGGATTGTCTGATTCCTGCCATACGCACATAACAAACGAAAAAAAATCCCCTTTTTTATACTCTTTTCTAACAATTAATTTACGGAATGTCTGTCTGTCCGCCGTCTGTTGTCTGTCTGCATACCGACATCACTGATACTAAACAGCGATACTCTTCGATGGTCAAATTAAGATCCTACACAAATATTTGGTAAATCATTGAGACGGATCCTAGACTTACAAGTATTTATACAAGTATTCAAAGAGCCCCCCAAGTTGGTGTTTAGACGTCCTCCCAATTTAAAGGAGAATTCTGTTATTATATCCATTAACCAGTGATAGAGGCGAGAAAGAAGAAAAAATCTATCCTGAGCGCACCTGAGCTACAACCGGGCATACGACCATGTGGTCGTTACATCTAGGGGGGTTTGCTGCTGCACCCACCCTTGATTCCCCAATAATTGTAGAATTTATCTCCACCTGAATTACTGTTGACTTCAATGCTGTAACCTTTTGTCCTTGAGCTACAAGTCCTCAGTGTGGCAATAGCCAGTGCAACCTGAGCTTGTAGATCGGGTGGGTGTATACTCATTCACAACAGCTGCTATTGATTGCGTTGCTATCCTCTGCTTGTATACCACATACCCTATTGCCTGTATTGTATCAGATCTGATGAAGACCGCAAGGGTGTGCAGTTTCCCCTCCTTGTAACTAAATTAGGCCACAGGTACTTTAGTTGAACCTTTGAGACAGAAGAAGTTCAGCGCTTAATAAAACTAAAGTTGACCCTTTGGCAGAAATGTAATCGTGACTTTTGCCACTGTTTAGTACGATGACTGATGGACCAATGAAGACACAGAACATGTTCATCTCACCTCTGTCTGATATCAGTTGACAAACTGTCTTCAACATGTCTTCTAGTGTGTCTCTTAGACCAGACACAACATCAATCACATCCGTGAAGGACATCAAAGGACTCAGAACGACACTAGTGGGCAAGACTAGAGATGCAGTGGACATAGAGAGAGACCTGAAGCTCTGGAGAGAGACAAGCAGAGAGACACATAGAGCATGCGTGCCAAACTTCAGTGGGGAGTGACTGGCCAATGAAAACAACAAGTCATTTTAAGATCGTCTTTGTGGTAGTTGGTGTTTTTACCGTCACACTAGTGTTGATACATTGATCAAAACATTATTTTGTGAGTTTGTGTGTGTGTTATGATTAGGCTATGTTGTTAAAAAAATGCTTTTGAACCTTAATGAAATGGATGACATCAGCACTGGTTAACTCCTCCAGTTCAGCATTTCTCCTCTCCAGCTGGGCTATCTGCTCCTCCAGATTCCTCTGGAGTCTCTCAGCATGAGCCACTGCAGTCTTCTCCTGGTCCCTGATCAGCTCTTTAAACTTACTGCGCGTTCTCTCAACTGAGGAGATCATCTCACCGAAGATCTTGTCACTGGTGTCCACTGATGCTTCTGCAGAACTCTAGTTGACACGGCGAGTCATCAACATATATTACATGCACGCACGCACCCACAAACGCACGCATGTGCACAAAGACAGACAGACAGACAGGCCGATAGACATACAACGTGTGTGTGTGCGCACACACACACACGTTATATTATATATTAGTAAGACACCTCAGGGTGACTTGCGACCTCAGGGTGACATGCAACCTCAGGGTGACATGCGACCTCGCCCTTTGCCAATTCTTGGCCATCTGGCCAACCACAGCGTTTCTCTGACAATTCTAGTTGTTGTCATTCTGGGGGGAGTTTGTTCATATTTTTGTGAGGGTATCAACCCTAGGAGACACGGGGAAAACATGCAAACTCCACACAGAAAGGCCCTATCGCCAACCCCACCCAGGGTGTGGGCGCTGATGAGGCGGAGGGAGGAACACGCCGCCCATAGATGTCCTTAATATTGATAACATAATATCCTTAATAATGTCCTTAATATTGACAATATAGGAATCTCCATATATGGGCAGAAAAGGTCAGAAAAATAGCAAAACTAGCTGATCTATTCTGCAAATCCCCTGAAAATCGACTGTCTTGCAAATAGCATGACGTATGAAGTTTTGAAATGGCATATCTGTATTATACTGTAACAATGCAAGAAACATCCCTAACTTTTTCAGGTCCTTCATGAACTCACCTTCAGAGTCTCTATGGACAGTTTCAGGTCGTTCAGTTCCTTCTTTCTCTCCTGGACTTTCTGCTTACTCATCACCACCTCTTTCTGTAAGGAGTCAATGTAGGAAGTGACAGTTTGATTTCCATCGATTCATCATCTGAGTCAACCCGTAACTCATACAGTGCCATCCGGCCACAAGGGGCGCTAGAGTGCCAGAAATGTATCCATAGACCTTCATTATAGCTTTCGTTGACCCTCCCCCAACTGGCTTGTGTTTTCACTCCAGTCAATGCTATGGAGGACGAGAGGAGGAAGCTAGCTGACACGTAGCCAAAATGCTAACCCATTTAGAAGCGCGATCTAAAGCTATTTCAGCCGCAAAAAACTTTCTCTTTGGGTCTGGGAACACAATCCGGAGAAAATCCTGTCTAAAGATGTGATTTATTATTGGAGTGGGCGGCGCGATGCGGCCCGTGGATGGCCGAGTCTAAGTCCCGGGCATGGATGGACGTCTAGACCGGGGCCTCGTTGAGGCCTCCGATAAAATAATTCATTTCATTAAAAAAGCCGAACATGTTCGGGATAGGCACACTGGACTACGTTCCGGAAGCGGCGCTGAACATTTGGTGAACATTGGGGGGCTCAAAAATGTATTTTAAACCATTTTTAATGGAATATATCGTCGGACCATGTAAAATGGCTAGCTGGCTAGCGTAGGACGAGCCAGGACCACCCACGACTCTACAAGCAGCTCAGGGTAAGTCAATTAATAAAAAAAAAATTGTATTGGATTGAAATAAAGCCGAACATGTTCAGGATAGGCACAGAATGAGTTAAAAGGAGTAGTTCACCCCCAAAATGACTTTTTTTCTATTGATTAGTCACGCCATGGAGACTAGAGTTCAATAATATTTTTTGGTTTTTGTCACATTCCTAAGACAAACATTTGATTTGAGTAAATTTACCCCCATTGATTCTGGATGAGGACCCGTTTCGAAACGGGTCCCCATCCGGAACAAATGGGGGTAAATTTATTGTTATCACATTTTTGTCTTAGGAATGCGACAAAAAACTACAAATATTATTGAACTCTAGTCACCATGGCGTGACTAATCAATAGAAAAAAAGTCATTTTGGGGGTGAACTACTCCTTTAAGTTCTGTTTTACATTTTCATTTAAAAAAAAAAGGTAGAAGTTTACATTTTTTCCACCTGAAACTCACTGGCCTTAAAGGACAACTTTGTTTTTTTACAACAAGGGTTCATATTTTAGATAGCCATTAGAGAAAAGAAAATGAGTGTTAAAATGTTTTCATTTACTAATTTTTTAGTGATTTTAACGATTTTGATTTGCATGCATGCCCCCAGGTCGGGGGCATGCATGCAAGTGGCTAAATATGTCTTTTTTTAGACACAATAAGCCCCTTCCCAAGATGCACCGCAATATTTAATGGACAGAAGTGACTTATGGGGGCTGGTGTAAATAGTAACAAAGACATTGTAGGCTTATTGTGTCTAAAAAGACATATTTAGCCACTTGTACGCATGCCCCATTGCCCCCCTACTAAAATCGCTACAACAATAGAAAGCAGTAAATGAAAACATTTTAACACTCATCTTTTCTTTTATTTAATTACAATCTAAAATATGAAACCTTGTTGTAAAAAACTAAAGTTGTCCTTTAAAGATTCTTCTGATTAACATGTACAAAAAATATTTTTGCACTACACCAATGCTACACACCCCCCATTTTTGAACCCTCTAATTCTGTTCGCGGGTCATTTTGACCCGGTGGATATTTGGTTTAAAAAAACAATACTACCTGTATTTTCCGGACTATAAGGCGCACTTAAAAGCCTTTAATTTTCTCAAAAAACTACAGTGCGCCTTATAGTCCAGTGCGCCTTATATATGGATCATTCATTGACATTGACATTCCCTTTAGCACAGCTCCATCTGTTGGATGCATAACGCAACGGTAGCGTCTATTATGTGCACCTTATAGTCAGGTGCGCCTTATATATGAAAACAGTTTGAAAATAGACCATTCATTGACAGTGCGCCTTATAGTCAGGTGCGCCTTATAGTCCAGAAAATACTGTAATATACATTTTTACTTAACAAATCATCATCATACCTTGACTTTGTCTCAATTCCAAACAATTTATATATATACTGTATAATGTGTGTGTATATATATATATATATATATATATATATATATATATATATATATATATGGTAAAACAAACAGTGAACTTATAGTTGAAGCATCTGGCAAGAGAAAGCGCTATTCAGTCTGTCGTACAGCAGACAGGAAGACACAGACTGCTTGCAGGAGGTGCAAGAAGTTCATCTGTCCCTCACATGCAGTCTGTGTTTGTGAAGCATGTGCCTCCTAGTATATATGTTACAGTATGTTTGGGTAACTCAGGACGTTCATTGTAAGAGCGCTTGTTTTGTCGTTCACCACACACTAATCACCACCAGATGGCGACGACAGCCATTCATTCACTAGTGAAGGCGCTGACGTCACTCGTTTGCGACTCTCTTTCTTTATTTACTAGCCTAGCCTAGCCTAGCCTAGCCTAGCTTGCCCAGGCCTTACGGCCTGGGCATAAATATAACGATTGCATTCACCACGGCTTCGTAACTGGCCCTGGCCCGCTCTTCGCGGCCACTCGCGCCTGCGGCGCTCGGGGACGAAGAGCAGGACCAAGGTCCGCTGGCCTTCGCGCCGCTTGCAATGTTGTGGACAATCGAGCGGCTCCGCCTGGAGGACGTTGTTGTGGCGACCGCTTGTTCCGCCCCGTGCCGCACCACGAGTGCTCCGTTTCTCGACCGTACTGTTTCTCTAACAAACCGTGACATATACATACAAGTGTACATTCATATGTGATATTCATGTGTGTTCAGTCTGTTCACATGTTCACATGAGTGTCCTGCTCTTATTTTACATGAATTTCAACTATCAGTAAAAACGCCTAGCTCTTTCAGTGTTCTAAGCCCCACCCAATCTAAGCCCCACCCCGTCCTCACTCCGGTGTCGGAAGCGTTTTCCCCATTCATTTCTTCCATAGACATTTCATAAAGTATTTATTTAACGTCTTTTAAGCCTCTGACAAAGCCACCCAGGCTTGTGAGGAATCATGATAATATTCAATTTGTTTTAATGCAACAATTAATTAGAAAGATGAAAAAGGGGCAGGGTACAAGACTGTGTACATCATTATTTTCAAACTTGCGGAAACTATACTCCCAGAATGCATTGCGATTGTGAAAGGCATTCTGGGTAATTTGTTGTGAAAAGTTTGCGAGAGTCTGCTCCAGAGCAGACTTGCTAAAGTGGGAGGATCGGAGCTGAGCAAGTCTACATACTGGTATTTGGTCCCTTCTTGCTCAGATGCGAACTTGAGGATTGGAACAGAACTTGGTTTGCTTTTTTTTTTCAGCGACGCTGAAGCCTAGCGTTCGTGTTAGAGATCAGACTGAATCTTACTTGAGATAAATATGCTGTGACTATACTCTTAAAAGGTACGAAAAACTGTAAATTGCTGGCAGTGGAGGGCTATATTTTATTGGAGGTGAATGAGGTAATTAATTTATCCCCAAATACCACCAGACATTTGCTTTGAATTCATGTGTCCATAACTATTATTATATATATTTTTTACTTCAACTTTGATCTTTCAAATAATAGAGTTACAAATATTTTCCAACAAGTGATTGTGGTCGTACCTGTTTGTCAGTCCTCTCTGTTAGAGCCGACACAGTGTCATGTCCCTTATGGTGATCCATGGCACACAGAAGGCAGATACACTGATGGTCTGTGCGGCAGTACACCTTTATTGGCTCATCATGAATGGAGCACTTCTCCAGCGGTCGGGCCTCTGCAGCAGAAGACTGGTCACCTGTAGATTGGACTGGTCGCCTCAGATTCTCCACAACCTGGAAGTAATCAGTGAAGGAGGACAAAACAACAACAACAATGGGGATCATGAAGTTCATGATGAAATCACATTGAGACATTATCAAATGTGCTATAAATTATTGTGCCATTATTTCATATTTACATGTTGATTTAGGCTATAACATTTAGGTGAAGGGTAGCCTGGTATTTCTGGATTGTGGTAGCATTAAAGCATTTGACGGTTTGTGAGGTGTTTCTCTTTTTGTTCCCGGGAGAAGGGCCTACTCTTTCTCAGTCAGATCTAGTCACATATGATCAGTAAAGTAATATTAGTAAGAATCCACTCACCTCAGCCAGTATGTTGTTCTTCCTCAGTACAGGTCTTGGACTGAAGGTCTCTCTGCACTGGGGACAGCTGTAGACTCTCCTCTCATACTGCTGGTCCCAGCAAACCTCAATACAGCTTCTACAGTAACTGTGTCCACAGGGTAGAGTCACTGGTTCCGTCAGAAGGTCCAGGCAGATAGAACAGCAGCAGTAGTGATCCTGATCTGGAACAACTCCATGCTGCCGCTGTGCCATTTTACTGAGCACACACTGACAGAGACAATAGTACACACTACACAGGTAGCACACTATTCAATCCACACTGACAGTATTGCAGGTTTGAGGCATCCCATACCTGCAGACATGTTGTGCAGTGATAGGTGGAGACAGTACTGTAGGTTGGTCTGGAGGAGCCTGGAGGTGCCTAGATAAAAAGCCAGCCAATCAGGAAAATCAGGAAATGTTTACAACCTCTGTATCAGTTTTTGTAATATGGCACAAAGAGCAAATGTCACGGCAGGAAGGCAATCAAATTAAATAATGATTTTAAGTCCATTGAATTCATTTAAGTTAGGGCTAGTGGTTTTATTTGGTGAAAAACTGTGTTAAATACCTCTATATTCTGATACTTATAGCTATGGTGTTGTACTGCAGTGTGTGCTAGAGTGTGTGCTGGAGTGTTTGTTCAGTAACAGGAGTACATACGTAAGCCCTATAAACCAGTAAGGCTCCCTAATCAGGAGATAAGCGACCGTAGGTCAGTTATCTCCACAAATAGGGCAAAAATGTGTTTTGCCAAAATCTGCCTGATCCATGTTGATGACATGAGTGTAGACATACTGTGTAGTGATTTTCGTGATTTTAGGGCAAAATCTGTAGGAGCAGTGTCCAAAAATGTGTTTTTAAAAATCGGCCTGGAGGTGGCGCTATATGGGAGAGATTCATGTTGATGGGATGAGTGTAGACATGCTGTGTACCGATTTGCGTGATTTTAGGGCAAAAATTGTAGGAGCAGTGTCCAAAAATGTGTTTTGCAAGAATCGGCCTCATGGTGGCGCTAGAAGAGGGCCATGTGAGAAATGAGGGGTGGGGTCTCCGCGCCGGCAAGGCGGACGAATAGGTACCGGCCCCGGCTGTCCCGGTCGCTCCTAGCCGGAGTTACGGCATTTTATGTGAGCTGCAGTGTAGGGGGTCCTCCACTGGGGGCGCCACCACTTTTGCATCCGTTCTGGAGCACCAGGAGTCGGTGGTCCCCGGGAATTCCCCGTGAGCAGCCCCGTTGGGGTGGTCATTTGGTCAGTTTAGCACATTTGGTCATTTTTTACATCTGGCGGTCCCCCAGGGACCTGGGGGTCCGGGGGTCCTTGGAGGTTGTAGTTTGGCAGGTAAGGAACATGTGTGCAAAATTTGGCATGGATCGGGGCAACGGTTGCGGAGATATGAGCAGGGCAAAAGTGTGACATGTGAGGTGTGACAGACAGACTGACGGACTGACGGACTGACGGACTTACACTTTGTGCAGGGTTTGATAGTAAATGCGACCTACGGTCGCAATAATATTCAAAACAGTTAGTTAGTTTGTTACTCATAAATTATAATGTTATTACATAATGCATTTATACTTTTTATTTATTTTATTTTCCTTTTGTGTCTGTACTTTTTGTGGAGTGACTCTTTCACTCCACTACATTTCAAAGACAAATATTGGACTTTTTACTTGATTTATAGAAAGGGACAAACTGCACTAAGAATTATAAGATCTGATCCTGATATCATCATCTTCATCATCATCATCGTCCTTTATTTAAACTTGGAGTAGGCTATTATTGTGGGAAAGACCCTCATTTTCAACGAAGCCAAGGTAACAATACAAAAAGCAGCTTAAGCAAAATCCAAGATGACAAACGATTGCCGTGAACTGACCTAATGATGGAAGTGAAAGTGAACTGATTTGTAGAGACTTCTGCAGCTCATTCCAGGCAGAAGGGGACTGACAAGGAATGCTGCTTATAGCTCGATCTGTCTGAGTGTTGAGAAGTCACCATACCGGCCCTGGTAGGGACTAGGGTTCAGAGTCAACATAGAATAAATATAAGAAGGGAGGGTAACAGGAAAACTCGACCTAAAACAAAATCTACCTCATTCGCACGACCACGCGTTTCCCAAAGGGTCTGTGGCCTTAAGCTAGATGCAGAATAGACCAAAATCAAATCTTTGCTTCTGGGGGTCCCTGGAACAAAATACTTTGCGATGGGGGTCCGTGGCCAAATACATATCATTCTGGGGGTCCTTGACATGACAAAGTTTGAGAAACACTGATAGCAACATAATTCTTTTTTTCTTTTTTTTTTTTTTCAGAAAACTGTTAGGATTTAGATTATGTGTTTTTGGCCGTGGACCCCAATCTCAAAATATGTTGTTCCACGGATGGACCCCTATCGCAAAATATTTTGTTGGGTAACTGCCAATAACTGCCGTGAGCGGGCAGTGTGACCGTGCCCTAAGTGATTTAGGGTTAGGGTTAGGGTACCCATAGAAGAAGTTTTAAGGTGGTTGGCATTTTGAATTTATTTTCTGGTGACTAATAAGCCCTTCAATATTTGAATGCCCATGGCATGCTATGCCTACATTTTGTGTGGAATGTGGAGGGGAGAGGCACACACCTTGACATCACTTCATTGTATGTATTGTGATGCCCATGAGCTACCAATTTGACCAGTTTTGACCAGTCTTTTTTAGTAGATCTTTCATTGTGTAGGCCTACATGTTTAATCATTCACTGCCACAAGAAATACGTGACTAGGTGTAGGAAATAATCCTTTTGAAAATCACTATGCAATTTGTTTAATGTAAAATGACTGCACTACAAGGCATTGATATCAATATGTCTGGAAAAATAGTTCCTCTTCACTTTGTCTTTAAAGCCACACCTTTTGAACACAACCAGTTATCCTCCGCCCATTTTTCTCTTGAGGTCAATAAAACAGTTTGCTCCTACTGTCTGTCAGTGTGTGAGTGGTGCTCAGTAAAATGGCACAGCGGCAGCAAGGAGTTGTTCGGGACCAGGATCACTACTGCTGCTGTCCTATCTGCCTGGACCTTCTGACGGAACCAGTGACTCTAACCTGTGGACACAGTTACTGTAGAAGCTGTATTGAGGGTTGCTGGGACCAGCAGGGTGAGCAGAGGCAGAGGAGAGTCTACAGCTGTCCCCAGTGCAGAGAGACCTTCAGTCCAAGACCTGTACTGGGGAAGAACAACATACTGGCTGAGGTGAGTGGATTTGTACCAACATTACTTTACTGTAGTGTACGTACAGTAGCTCCTTTCGTAACCTCTCCCTCCACTATACAGCTCCGAGATGAGGTTCCTGTTCATGCCCATATTTTTCCGGTGATTGTTCGCCACATTTTCCCGATTCTTACCTTCACCAAACATCGTATCCATACCCGTCTCTCAGATGTCTGCGTTTTAAAGGGGCCACACCATAAAATTCAAAAATGTAAACATTTTCATGCATGTTATTATTCCCAGTGTATTTTTCGACCCAAAGACATACAATTCATTAACTCTAAGCCAGTGCCGTGGCTAGGTATAAGCGGTATAAGCGACCGCCTGGAGCGCAATCTCAAGGGGGGCGCCGCCGACAGTTAATGAGCCACCCAAACCGACTAAAAACACCCCAAAACCCGCAAAAATCGCGCGAGTGGAGAGAGGCACATTCAAGAGAGCTGGCAGAGAGCACTGATTAGGCTGGCCACGGGTCTGCTCTAAGCCTTCGTTTTCATTTCTGTGATTTTCTGAGTGGGTGTGTCCGAATGGTTCTCTCCTGAAAAGGGAACTGGTGTGATGGGAAGATTAGCATGGTGCCATGCTAAAATTGGAACGATACAGAGAAGCTAGCATGGTGCCATGGTACCATGCTAATCTTCTCCTTATCATTCCAATTTTAGCCCAAAGACAGCGCATTTTGGTATTGCATCTGAAACGGCTTGGAATTAAAGACAGACACAACATAAAATGTCAATATCCGGGTGGTTGTTTAGGCTAAAACCTGTATTAAACCGTATTATGGACCAATATTTATATAAAATATATATATATTTAAAAGCATGGTGTGGCCCCTTTAAGTGGTGGGGGATAATCCAAGCGATGTGTTGAAACAATACTTTTAACTCGCTCGTTTTGACAGCCAGTTGCATGTTTTTCGTAGTGAAATTTTACGGAAGCAGTAATGCGCATGCGTGACTGGCCATTAATCTGTGTTGCATAAATGTTTCGCCACAAATCGGTCGGGTGAGAAAACTGGCCACAGGCTGACAAAAACGAGCGAGTTAAAAGTATTGTTTCAACACATCGCTTGGATTTCCCCCACCGCCATCTGAGAGACGGGTATGGGACCTTTACTTTTTGGATACGATGTTTGGTGTAGGTAAGCATCGGGAAAACGGGAAATCTCATATGGGCATGTGACGAACAGGAACCTCATCTCTGAGGTTCCTGTTCTCATTTTCAATGAATTAAGTACAAAGAAGTGAACCCCAATGCAAACACGCCATGGTTCTTTCTTGGGTTTAAATCCTATTAGTAGACCTCGTATCTGAACTGTACCTGTGCATTTCCTATGCAAACTGCTAATAAAGGATTCAATCAATCAAAGTACCATGAATGTTATAGCTGCCCCTCATTTTGTGAAAGAATACAAGCTGGATGGTCTCAACAGGTGTTTTTATTTGGAAACATCTTGAACAGATGAAGCTCGTCAACACTGTGAAAACTGTATGAAATAAAGTATAAAGTAAATATTGCAAATCATTTCAGTTTCACAACCAATAAAATGTGTATTTAAATCACTTTTCATAATAAAAAGGTTGCAGTGATTAAATCAATTCATCTCTGATGGAATTTGGATCATATTCCATATGGATAAACAGTTTTCCCCAACCATAATAAAGTACTCCACACAATGAATGAGACCACACCGGGGAATATGCGTTTTTTGATAAGTTGTATTGAAAATATAGTCAGTTTAAATTGTACTGTACAAGTACAGTAGAGCAAAATCACCCATCGTAGCTCTCAGGTTAATAGACAGTTGACATGATTTTATATAGTTACTGTGAAGCAGTATGATGTAATATCGTGACCGTGGTCACCTCATCGGCTGACCTGACCTTTATCAGTGGTCAGAACACAACAGAATTGTTGATTAAAGATGGTTTGCCAGTTACATACTGTATCAGGCCCTTGTACAGTGTCAAGGCTGTAGGAACAACAACGTTAGAACAACAGGGTTTGTTTTGGAACAGGGTGGCAAACAGCACAATCAAAGAGTTAAGATATTTGACCGTTATACACAAATTGGTACACACTATATTAATATTATTTTAAATAATATTGATCCATCAATTCCATCCCCTTGTACCAATTTGGGATAGGTCAAAGAAAAATAAACAACAAGGGAAGAAGACATGGGTTAAACTTTTTATAGGTATTTGAAAGAGAACATAATAGTTGAACAGTTTAAGTCAAAAACATTTCGATAGCTTTAAGTTTTAAAGAGGAGAGTCAAAAGAACTGTATATTTCCAAAGGTATTTAAGTATTTTTAAAGGTATTTAAATCAGAATACAACCAAAGGTAAAAATATTTTGATAATGAAAGATAAAGGACTGTATAATTTGGAATCATTAGGGGGAGTGCGTCAAAGGGCAGTCTGAGATTAAACCAAGGATATTTTCTCTTATAATTTGGGGCCTGTAACGTTTAGTTAACATGAGTTAGAATATTTTTATGAGAGTGAGGAGAAAATCACACGTTCCTTAAAATATAATGATAGGAAAAGGAAACCTTTGATCCATCAATAACAAACATTGTCCTGTCGCACCATGACAAACTCTATCACTAAATTTAGAATCTTTCCAAAGTTTCTTCATAGCCTCACCTGGGTTTATGGTGGGATGCACTACAAAGAGTGCCTTTAATGAAAGAGAATAATATATATATATATATATATATATATATATATATATATTTTTTTTTTTTTTTTTTTTTTTTTGAAGTTTTGATTTGTTTGGTGAAGTTGCCTCACCTGAGATTGACGAATGTAGAATTTTGAAAATTTGATTAGTGTGGTGGAGCGGTCATGGTCCATTCCTTGCTTGACCTATGACCTTCGCCAGGGTGTCCCAGCCAGGGTGGACCTTTTTTACTCCACAACAGTAAGGTAGGACCTCTGTCCTCATCATTTCAGTAAGGTTTTATAACCAATATGACATTTCAGTATTTAACATTTCCAGGACAAGGCTATGAGATCTTATCAAAAGAAGGGAGTTGGGACAAGACAACTGTAAATATTAACAAAAATGATATAGGAACTCATGTGACTTGAATCCTCGTACTCACGAAAAATATTCCTTCGTCACAGATCATGGGAAGAGATATGGACCGTCTGTCATAGATAAGTCAATTAATCTGAAAAATAAAATAAACATCAGAATTACTTGGAAGTTAAGACCATTGTGTGTATTTATGTATAGACATGTTTGATTTGTTTTAGATATACATCACCCAAGGACACGATTTGTGTCTAATTGTAATAAGTTTGTAGTTTGTTCTGTTAGGGGGGAAACAGATTTAAACACGGTTAAGCAAAATGAAATATATATATTAAAATGAGATGAAAACAAAGTGGAATATGTAAATATGAAATCAGAAAATGAAATATGAATTCAGAAAATGAAAATATGAAAGAAATAAATTAAAATGAAAAAATATTAATTCTAAATATTAATTCTCCAAACACATTCCCTCCCGTTTGCCACGGCCAAAAATATTGGGTGTGACAAAAATTGTAAAATATGGTCAAATGGGAAACAGATTGTCAAGTGTACAGACGTACAGTGATTCTGCTCACTGTCAGAGTTAGAGTGAGCTTCCAAGCCTGTGAGGGGGGAAGTGTATCATAACAAGATAAGCATGAAACTTAAAGAAATAAAATAAGAAAAATGAAATAGAAACACATAACATAATCATAATGTCATTCTTTTTTTTCTTTTTTTTTCCCATATGTGTAATACTGTATAAGCTGTCAATAGAGTCGTAATAATTGTGGGATTTGACTAGTTGTTTTTTTTTTTTTTTTTTTTTGTTATATATTCTGAACAAGGTCCCCGCCTGCAGTCGGCAGCTGGGGAGTAAGTAACTTAAGTACCTTTACTCGAGTAAAGAGAATGAAGGATTACCCAAAATAAACTGATAGGCCTCTTCCATCTTTAACCCATACTGCAGTTTACGTGTTAAAGATGGATTTTGGCAAATATTGGTGAAAGTAACGTTTTTGGTACATGTCCCTAAAATGTGGTTTAAAAGAAAAGGATTACTAAATAATTGAGGATCTATTTTGAGTTGGTTGGGGGATGTTGACATTAATAATAAATCTCACACACACAGACCCTCTAACCTTGAAGGCCTGTCTTCCAGCAGACAGGCACACTATCAGTTGTTTTTTGTTGTGTTTTGAAAGGAATGAAAACAATCTCAACAAGTCAGCCAGCGTTCAGTTGTTACAGGAAATAGTGTCTTTCACGACAAAACAGAAGGACAGAAGAAAACCCGTTAAAAATAAAATTTAAATAAAACAGTCAGTCAGTCAGTCACCTGATCGAGTGTCTGATAATCAGTCAGTCAAGTTGGTAGCGAGTTAGTGGAGTTAGTTCCACTATACCTGTTCTGCCATGTCATTAGTCCGTCCTGTCCCCTAAAATAAAATAAAACCCACCTGTCATTGATGGGAAAAAAAAATTATTAAGACGTTAGGGGCATCACATAGAAACATTCAAATAAACCCAAGCGTTGGTTGTTATCAGTACGAGTGTAGTCATAACAAGAGCGAATGAGATCCCTTTTGAGAGAGAGAGAGAGAGAGAGAGAGAGACACCAAGACCAAAGGTCATATGTGTAAATAATTCCTAGTTTTGCAAACCAGGCAAGTGGGTTAGAACAAAAACAAAAAGAAAGTGAGACCCTTTTCGAGAGAGAGAGCAAGGTCAAACACAGAGTAAAAATGCAGAGAAGCGACTTTGTGGCTTCTCAAAATAAAATCCCCTCATAGTTTTTTCAAAATAGAACAATAATAAACCATAAACCAAAATGTAAGCATCGGTCAAGCGAGCGCGGGCAAGCAGAAGCGCAAGCGAGCCAGCAGCATAAGCAAGATAAGCACAGAACACATGAATTCCGTAGCACTGCTCACTTCACCTTGGCCTGATTTTTATTTATTTTTTCTCTTCTTTCATAATAGACAGACCAAAAATGTAACCAGGGGAGGAAAATGGGATTAGAGAGGATTAGACAGACAATATATCAAAAACATTTAACACTAATAAAAGGGTTTGTCGGTCAGAACTTGATTTTTTTTTCCCCAGAAGTCGTACTTAGTCAAAAGTAAACAAAATATATAGTACCATTATCTCGGGGCGTCCCCAGGGTCAAAAGAGTGTTTGTTCTTTTCGGGACATTGTAATCCATGAAAGTCACGTAGCAGATCTACAAGCTCACAACGCGTCCCATCGCGTTGTGAGTGAAAGGCATTGTCAAGCCCTTCAGCATCTGAAAACATTGTTTGTGTCCTCTGTTCCTTCCTAATGAGGTTTGAATGGCATTCATCCAGTGGCAATAATGTTCGATTTCTCCGCAGCTCCGCACATATCCATTGAAATGTTCCAGGAAATGATTGGGTCAGGGTATTAACATCTCATCCCTGTGGGTCCAGGTTTTACACGATAAAAACACTGCTTCTCGGAGCAGGGGGCTTTTTTTAGCTTGAATGGTCATGTTTCTTAAAAATGTTCTTGGGAGCGCTGAGATAAAAAGCTCCTTTATTCAACATCTCAGAGTGGCCTGAGACGGAAATAAAAAATAAATAAAATAAGATAAGACTGAGACGAAAACGAAGACGTGTAAGCGTAAAGCATGAAGATTTCCGTCAGAACATTCTGTTCTGGAACATAAAGGAAATCTACCAATTAAAATAACCACGCTATTTCTTATGTGATTAAGTGGCTCTAATCAGCCGTATTGGGTACCGTACTGGCCGAAGAGACATTCCTTCAGAACAAAATATGTTCTGGCCCCAAAAAAAAGATTTCCGTCAGAACGTCTTGAAAAAGCTGTTCTGGAGCATAAAATGAAATCTATACTGATGTCTCGTACTGATACACCAACCTTAGACATGCAATCTCCGTGGCCAAACGGCTGCTATGTCCTCAAAACATGTAACAAAAAGCGACAAAACAATAGACTAATAAACATTAAACAATAAAAACGCAGCTGTGTTAAGAGCTAGCTAGACTCTTAAGACAGCAGGTATAAACGTATGACCTGGGTTCTGTTGAATGAGGATTTAGTGAGTGAGAATGAAGCATGTCGCCCTCTCAAAGTCTCTGTGCGGAGAGATGAGGGGAGAGAGACCGTCCGTGAAAGGCTCCTGGTGTGGAACGCTGTGCCAGAGCCAAACCTGGCCAAACCTCTATTTCGGCTTTCTTCAGACCGTTGTGAGATTTTATCGATATGTTGATGTGGGAGAGAGTCATCATCTCCGAATTCCTTTCTCCATATGGGCAAAAATGGTGCAATTGTGGGGCACCTAGAAACAACCTGTTTCATTTCCTCATTGTCTATCTTAGCCATTAAAGCTGTTATCAGTTCATTCTCCAAGCTTTGAAGAGACGCTTCAAACTCAAAGGTGTTGTTCCGTTTGTAAAAAGGTTGTTTAGATTTCGGCAGGTGTTTTCTGCCTCCCTGCGCATTTCCCATTTTGCAGCTGGTCAGGTAGGAGGAGGATGAAATCAAAGCTAGTTTGCTTGCCACCTCAGCTGGCGGAATAGACGTCCCATGGTAATTTCTCCGCTTTCAGTGTTACTCCGTGGGAGTCAGGGGAAACGTCTGATAATATCCTCGGCTGGTTGTTACTAGCAGAGATGAACGAAGTGGGATTCCAAAACAAACTGTCCAGCTGTATCGAATCCATAAACGTCAACTCAGTAGAAATCCGTAACTGGTTCTAGCAGCGGAGAAGAAAATGAGTCCAACAAAGTTGAGTCCCCAATATCTCCTCGGAGCTAATCCGGCAATCGAATGGACCATTTGATGGAATTTGGATCATATTCCATATGGATAAACAGTTTTCCCCAACCATAATAAAGTACTCCACACAATGAATGAGACCACACCGGGGAATATGCGTTTTTTGATAAGTTGTATTGAAAATATAGTCAGTTTAAATTGTACTGTACAAGTACAGTAGAGCAAAATCACCCATCGTAGCTCTCAGGTTAATAGACAGTTGACATGATTTTATATAGTTACTGTGAAGCAGTATGATGTAATATCGTGACCGTGGTCACCTCATCGGCTGACCTGACCTTTATCAGTGGTCAGAACACAACAGAATTGTTGATTAAAGATGGTTTGCCAGTTACATACTGTATCAGGCCCTTGTACAGTGTCAAGGCTGTAGGAACAACAACGTTAGAACAACAGGGTTTGTTTTGGAACAGGGTGGCAAACAGCACAATCAAAGAGTTAAGATATTTGACCGTTATACACAAATTGGTACACACTATATTAATATTATTTTAAATAATATTAATCCATCAATCTCAATTCAACTTATTCAATTAATTCAACAATAAAAAAATTATAATGCAGTGTTTTCAATACCTCAATTCATTGAAGTAGCAAACAACCAATCTAAGCCATTTAAATTGCAAACAAATACCAAAAAAAAGAACAAAGCAAAAAACACCCTAACCCAAAACTAAATACCAAACAATTACAATTAGTTAACTCTAAAGTAAATCAAATAATGACACCAACAAAGCATGAAACATCCTGTACCTTAAATCCGCTAACCGGGGATGCTAATTCTGCGGGAAAGCCACCTTGTCACTTGGGGTTCACATAAACACAGCCTAGGCAGGCAACAGGCACTGTGGACCATAAACAATAAACTGCTTCAACGTTAAAATGATTCAACATTACTTCGACAATAGTCTGAAAGTTGCATTCAACAAATATTTACCTTGCCAGTTGCCATGTTTCAGTTAAATATGCTGCTGTGTGCTTCTCCACCTGTCTCACTAGCCATGAAGTGTGCTAACATGTGATTCTAGCAGGCCTCAGCTATAAGGGTTCTGGAGTGGAAACAGGTCGTTTCAAAATAAAGTGACAGGAAGTATCAAATAAAGTAAACCAAAATAAGCAACGTAAATGACAGAATAACTTCAAAATAAAGCAATAATTGAAGTTAAAATAACCAAGTGTCTCAGTTAATATTTGTGGATTTAATACTTTGTAACTATTTGCTTATATTGATAACATACTGATCATATGTACTCCATAAAAAATATAAATACATATTATCCTAAAGGTATACAGCACATCAGTATGGGTCAAAGCCAGTGTTGAGATTGTAGCACATTCTATAATTTCTCAATTTGTTTTTATCATGAACCTCATAATTTCCATTGTTGCTGATTACTTCCAGGTTGTGGAGAATCTGAGGCGTACAGGAGGCCAGTCTTCTGCTGCTGAGGCCAAACTGGTTCGAGCCGCTGCACGACTGCCGGAGAAGTGCTCCATTCATGATGAGCCAAAGAAGGTGTACTGCCGCACAGACCAGCAGTGTATCTGCATGCTGTGTTTCATGGATCACCATAAAGGACATGACACTGTGTCAGCTCAAGCAGAGAGGACTGCCAAACAGGTAGGACCACAATATATTATCTATTATTTGAAAGATCAAAGTGGAAGGAAAAGGGAATTAATCATGTATGCTACATATGAATTCCAAGCAGAAATTAGGTGGTTGTTTTTAGGGGGTAAATTAATTAATTTGTTCATTGTCTTCTTTTTAAAACCAAAGAAGCATATCTCTGCCAGGCTAGATGACCTACTAAGAGCATGTGTAAGAGGCAGAATATGACTTTGGATTGGATGATGATGTGTGGCATTGTGTCAACACAAAAAGCATGTTTGCTTTTGGACACATCCCCTTGAATAAAGTGAACAGAAAGTGTTCTTCTACACATCACGATCAAGTACCAGGAGACATGCATGCCCCAATAATTTATAATATATTTTATTTTGTTGACTTATAGAAATCAAACGGTCTCTTCCTTCCTTTGTTTATTCCTTGCAGAAAGACGTGGTGACGAGTCAGCAGAAAGTCCAGCAGAAGATCCAGGAGAGAAAGAAGGAACTGAACGACCTCAGACCGTCCATAGAGACTCTTAAGGTGAGTTCATGAAGGAACTGAAAGACCTGAGACAGTGCATGTGTACGTGTAATGTGTGTTGATGACTCGCTGTGTCAACTAGAGTTCTGCAGAAGCAGCAGTGGCTGCCAGTGACAAGATCTTCAGTGAGATGATCTCCTCAGTTGAGAGAAGGCGCGTTGAGGTGAAAGAGCTGATCAGGGATCAGGAGAAGACTGCAGTGGCTCATGCTGAGACACTCCAGAGGAGTCTGGAGGAGCAGATCGCCCAGCTGGAGAGGAGAAATGCTGAACTGGAGGAGTTAACCAGCGCTGATGACATCCACTTCATTCAGGTTCAAATGTTTTCCTTTTTTTTTCTTTTTTACATAATCTTTTAATCATAAAACACACACACAAAAAAGAATAACATATAACAACAACATATTATCAAAAGGAAGTTCAAGTTTGCAAAGATAAACGTAGAAGAAGCGCTACGTGGGTCCGTGGGTAATGCAAAAAGCTGTAGTGTAGACAGGTGCTCTTTGGAAAGGGTATATAGATATAAAGACAGAAAAATCTAGTTCCATTCCAGTGTCAAAAAACATGTAAAAGGATAAGGTTGGGGAACTTAGAAAAAATCCAAGGCAGCTCTGTTACTATCAAAGTAGAAAAACAATTTATTTAGTCATGGCAGCAAGATTAAAAAAACGACCTACGCGTTTCAGCCAACATGTGGCCTTCATCAGGGTCCGCTAGAAATGACAGTGACAAACGTCATTAAATAGCGCCCAGTCACAGTGTAATTGAACAAGGAAGGAAGTTCAAGTTTACTGTATATGGACAGGTTTATTTCTCAACAATGAACGGTCGCCTTCCATTATCTCTTATTATAAGGCTACTTAATAAAGATATTAAATTAACTCAAAAGTAACAACAAAACGAAGTAGTTCATTGCTTACGGTAATGGAAGCAGTCAATTACATTATGCCAGGTTCGTCCAGGGCAACCTGTTGTTCTGGACACACCTCGGAAAACAACAGGTAATTTTATAAAGTAGAATCAATATTCGGCTACTGCATTGTCTATTTCTCATATGTTTTCAAAAACTTTCTTGAGAGCAATGTGTGTTTGTTTACATGGCTCCCATATTGGACACAAAATCAAGCAGCACAGCAGGTGCTCAAAGAGCCTTTGATTAGACAGCGGTCTGTTACTGAGCTCAGCAGTCATTGGTCAATCGCTGAATTCAGTGATTGACCAATCAGAATCATTCAACCAAGCTGTGTAATAAAAGTTAAAGTTTATAACACTGTTTAATAATTGCTGGTGTTGGTGGTGCTGGTGGTAACATGCCACACCAAATCTCTTTGAATGTCAAGCATCAAAAAATCCAGAGAACTTGACAGCACAACTGAGCAGATGACAGAGCAGCAGAGGTTACAAGACATGAATGACATTAAGTCAGTTCCTGCGCGTAACTGGCTGAGCAACAAGGACAACAGTTTTGATCAATGTATTAATCTAGATCTCTTCCATCCTGTCTGTACTGCTCTGTGTGTCTGTCTGTCTCTCTCCAGAGCTTCAGGTCTCTCTCTATGTCCACTGCATCTCCAGTCTTGCCCAGTATTGTTCTGCATCCTCTGACGTCCTTCACAGATGTGAGTGATGCTGTGTCTGGTCTAAGAGACAAAGTAGAAGACATCCTGAAGACAACTTGGCCACAGATATCAGACAGAGGTGAGATGAACATGTTCTGTTTTCATTGGTCCACCAGTCATCGTACAATGTGGTACAGTGGCAAAAGTCACAATTAATTTGCTGCCAAGGGGTCAAAATTGTACAATCCACACCACTATACAATGCATTCAATGTCCTAATTTAGTTTTGGCCAGTGCAGGTTATTATGATGAGCCCCCGCCTTCTCAATGCTATGCTATTAACTAGTTATGAAGTGCACGTGTGCGCACATACTGTACACGCACACGCACACATAACCTTCCATACCTACATGTACTGTACAGTATGTTAACAACACTGTGATGTTCCAGTCAAACTTGAATGAGTTACTTCAACAACTAGGCCAACAGCTGATTTGTTATATCATAATAGCTGTTATGGGAACAAGAAGAACATGTTGAACAGCTGCATTCAATGAGCCTTGTCTTGTGCAAAGTCCTCATGCGATGTTATACTGCAGTCTTAGAATAGCCAGCATTGCTCACTGTAAGCACAATCCAATATCAATAGAGTGTAGCAAATCCTGCTGTGCAGCAGTTGTTGTGCTTTTGTTGATAGAAGTGTGTCATCTCATCATATGATCACATTTGACATTGACTTGACAACATAGCCTTGAAAAAATATTGTATGGCTTAGAACAAAATGTTTAATTGTGTTTTTAACGTTTCATTTATAATTTTCATAGTTCATGTAAAATAAACACATCATTTTCTTATAGATTGCTAAAGACTATTGTACAGAAACAAATGAAAATCATGACGGAAATTCAAATTAGTTTGATGTATTAAGGAAAAAGTGTGACAATGTTTTTATTAATGTGAGTTCTTCTTTGAACACAGGTGTACTTTCGAGGTGGCAAGCTGACTCACTGATACCTAAGACCAGAAAGGACTTTTTACAATGTGAGTATATATTTATCAGTAGTGTAGGGATGACTGCAGAACACACACACACGCACGCATGCACACACACGCACAGGTTTTATTTATCTTTCTTTTGTTGATTTCCTCCAAAGTAATGATTTTGGACATACAAGGATATACAATTGTGACCTTGTAGTTCAGCTATAAAAAGACAAAAAAGAAAAGAAAAAGATCTACAAGCTCACCACAGGTATAGCATTGTGAGGTAGGTAGGTCACAGGCTGTGAGGTAGATCAGCAATCCTATATTAAAATCTAGACTAGAGGTTGGGTGGATAGTGGACAGTGGACGGTGGACGCCACAAATCCGATCTGCACCAAACTTGACACCAATAGCCTACACTGTTCAGGGGTCAGAATAGCCACACCAGTGGTGCCACAGGCGCACGTTGCTCCAATCTGCACCAAATCTGGTACAAACATTGTCCAGGGGTCTGCTATCACATTCCAGGGGCCAAATCAGGGCCCCCTCAGGCACACTGTTGCTCCAATCTGCACCACACTTACCACAAACACTCTTTGGGGGTCTGCCATGACAATAGTCACAAATCTAGTACTTAAAAAAATAGCTGATCTACAAGCTCACATGTGTCACATTGTTAATTTGTTAGGTGAAATAGACGATGATGTTGATGATGAAGAAATTGATGATGATGACGAGGATGATAGCTCCCCTAACCTCTGGAGTACCGCAGGGCTCTATTCTAGGCCCTATTCTATTCTTACTGTATATGCTACCCCTAGGACCCATATTAGCTAAGCACAATATTTCTTTCCATTGTTATGCAGACGACGTCCAGATTTACATGCCGCTTACTATTAAAAACAGCAATAATCCACTCCAAGCCCTGCAACCACTGCTCAACTGCCTAGATGAAATAAAACTCTGGATGGCCTCAAATTTCTTACACCTAAATGACAATAAAACGGAAATCATTATCTTTGGCTTAGACACTTCCTCCTCCTCCCCCTATACCCTGGGTTCCCTCACTTCCAACCTCCGCCCCTCTGTAAAAAACCTTGGCTTTATTTTTGACAGTTCCTTAAAAATCCATAAACAAATTAGTTCTGTAATTAAATCCATTTTTTTCCAATTACGTCTTATTTCTAAGGTTAAACCATTTCTCCCTCCCAAGCAGCTTGAAATGCTGATTCACGCATTTATATCATCTAGGTTGGACTACTGCAACGCCCTATATTGCGGTATTGACCAATCGTCAATTAGGCGATTGCAATTGGTCCAAAATGCGGCTGCGCGCCTCCTCACGGGCACAAAAAAGCGCGACCATATCTCCCCAGTATTGGCCTCCCTTCATTGGCTCCCAGTTAAATTTAGAATCGATTTTAAAATACTTTTAACCACTTTTAAATCTATTAATGGGCTGGCCCCCATATACCTGGCTGAGTTGGTAGAACGACATAACCCAGCTAGGGCCTTACGGTCTGCTGGAACTTTCTTTGCTAAACCCTACAGCCACCTCCCGGCTTATAACTAGGGGCGATCGGGCCTTTGCCGTGGCCGCCCCTAGGCTCTGGCTCGACCTGCCCTTCCATGTCAGGGCTGCCCAGTCTATCGAGGTTTTTAAGTCTCTCCTCAAGACTCACTTTTTTAACTTGGCTTTTAATCACAGCTGAGCTTATGTTTTATTTTGTTCACCTCCTTTGGTATGTTTACATTGTATTTTTTATTTTTTGTTGTATTGTTGTGTTTTTCCTGTTGCACTGTTTTCTCCTGTTGTACAGCACTTTGGTCGACACTGTCTTTTTTAATGTGCTTTATAAATAAAGGTTGATTTGATTTGATTTGATGATGGATCCCTCGCATGTGTGTGTGTGTCCATACGTTTACTGTCTTCTTTTCTCAACAGATGTCCATCCTCTCACACTGGACATAAACACAGCAAACAGAAACCTCTGTCTGTCTGAGAACAACAGAAAGGTGAGATGGGTGAGGCAGGCTCAGTCGTATCCTGCTCATCCAGACAGGTTTGACAGGACCTATGTTATGTGTGCAAAGGGTCTGACTGGCCGAGCTTACGTGGAGGTAGAGTGGAGTGGAACAGTCGACGTAGCAATGATTTACAGAGAATTCAACAGGAATGCTGTCATTGGATGGAATGACATGTCATGGACTCTGGAATGTTACAATGATGATAACAAATACACTGTCAGACACAATTGTAGGCCACTGACCTCCTTGTCCGCCCCTCTGGCTCCCACAGAGTAGCAGTGTATTTAGACTGTCCTGCTAGGGCTCTGTCCTTCTACAGAGTGTCCTCTGACACACTGACACACCTGTATACATACCAGAACACATTCACTCAACCCCTCTACCCAGCATTTAATACTAAGTACGGTGGTTCCTCAGTGTCTCTGTGTTAGGAGAGATAATAGGCCTCATTCATGGTGCGTGGATATGCACACATTTTATACTCAAACAGATGTGTGTTTCCATGAACAGAGCTGATTAATAATTTGTCTTTTTTCTTAACGTTTTGTGTACACTGAATTTCATGCCTGCTGTAGAGCACTTGTACCGTATGTGCCACAAATCATGTGTAGCTGTTACTAGGATCTGTTATTCTTCATGCAAAATCAATTACAATAGAGCAAAATCTAAAGAGATTTTTTATAATCTTATGTAGGCCTACCTGTACACAAGATGTAACAATAAAGTACAATGTTGAACCTTGAATATGCCAATGGTCAATGGCCAGGTCAGATCAAACATGTATGTAGATTGGACGGACGGACGGACGGACGGACGGATGGACAGACAGACAGACAGAGGTTTCCTCATTCTATACCATAGTAGGATAATAGTAGAATTAATCATTATGATTTCAGTTTGTAAGATTTTCTTAATGCCTTTGTTGGTCATTGTGTTTATCAAAGCCATAATCTTTGATCAAATGCTATGTCATTACATATGATTGAATTGACGTACGTATTGTGAGACTGGTTGTTCAATGTTGCCCTATAAAGTGTCACATGGTTTCAAATAAACAATCGGAACATCACCTTGTTTTGCTGAGTGCAATCCTTCTATCTTTATAAGAGACCCACTCAACACAACATTCTAATCTAAGATAATCTAAATGTTTTTTCAGGGCAGGGATAGCTTCATGGACTTTTTTGACAGCACTGTCATCAGTGTTACACATAGGCCTAAACATTTCTATTAAAATGTTGGATTCATGTTCATGTGTATTTTCAGAAATGTAATAGAGTTAGGCAAGGGTTGGGGAGACAGCTTAACTAGACCTAGAGGTCTGCAAGCTTAGTGCATGCATGTTGTAGGGGCAAAGAAAGATGGGGCAGAAGTAAATGAATAAAGAGTATGATATGTATATTTGCCTGCGTGGCTGTAACCATTTACCAACTTGGTTCCTGCGCTCTTGCTTTACAAAGAGGAGAAAAGAATGATACAGGTCAACATTGGAAACACAGCGACACAAAGCACAATCTATTGTAAAACATGTTATTACCTACTTAGTCTTTCTCTCCCTCCACCCTCCGTCTCTCTTCAATGGCTGCTGACTAAACGAGTTGTGACACTGCATTCCTTTAAATTGTGCTATGCACTTCATTATCTAATCTCTCATCAAGTATCTGTTTTGACCAAATCTTTCCACTGGCATACTTGTACAACACAACTACTGCATGCATGTATTTCTCATCAACATAGAATACCTATGTCATCTTAATGAAAAACTATTAAAACTACCTTGCCAAACCCAGACATAGTTGACATAGTTGGCAGAACTTGATCTCCCCCTGTCCTCAAGTGACATTTCCCTCTGCAAATCCAGCAACCTGTAATAATATTACTGTAAACAGGGCTATTACAGATGTGCCCAAGGAGCATAGCACAATTTCACCACAAAGAGACATACTTTTATGCACCCACTCACAGGGAAACATTTCGATATCAAGGGCACTATAATATGCAACTCTACAAAATAAAACACAAGGAGACAGCTCCTAACAGTCTCTTGTGAGCATGTTCCTGCGTTGTGTCACACATGCAGTTTGGGTGTGTTACCAGTGGATTTGGGCCCTGGTGCTTTGGCTATCTATGGTGGCACTCCCTCGATAATGGTATTATTAAAGGGGAGATATAATGGACAGAATTTAGGTTTCTGAACTTTTTGTGGGTAGTTTTAATACGCTTTAATACAGTGGATTACATTTTAATATATGTGATGGGTGCTATCCTTGTATTTATGTTTTTACTAGGGCTGTCCGAGTTAACTCATTTAATCGCGATTAACTCACCCTTATGTTAATTGCAATTCATTATTTTAATCGCAATTAATCGCATATTTATTTATTTTTGCCATTTGGCCTACCCGTAGTTTAGGACAGTGGTTCTCAACATTATTATGGGAGGTCTCCAGATGATTAGCTTAATGTGCAACATTGTTTTCTCACTCAACAGTAAACAAACCAACACTGAGTATAGTGTATACCCATAAGTCTATTCAGTGTGTCAAAAGTAATTAAACTATACTTTATAAATGCCATACACAATATCCTCTGCTCAATTCAAATTTGTTTTATTTTGAAGAATCCCTGTTGATATAACAAATACAATATATTTTAGTGAACTTTTATATTAAAACATAAAGGTGGACAGACTGGACACTACATATTAAGTACATTTTGCAGATCCTTATACCCAGCTGCTGCAGCCTCTTTTATGCAGTACCATTATTATTTATCTGGGGTTTTTAATTGATAAAAAGTAAATAATAATAATAACATATTATAGTCCATGGGCCAGACCACTCATTTTTGGATATCGGTACCATTAGAGGTGGCAAAGGTTATGAATCTTGTATTGCTACATGTCTGTAGTTTATTAAATTATATGATAGCAATGTCAAAATAGTAGCTGATTAACTGTTTCCGGACCTTATATCTAATACAAGTGGTATATAGTGAATGACATGACTCAGCAACTAATGGGTCAATTTGGATGATTCTGCAATCAAAGTATGTTTTCTGGGGTGCTGAGTCGATTTATGAGGTGATCAATTCAAGTTCAGTGTCATATGTTAAAGTTTAATGTCATATCTTGGCCTTGACTTTTATGTTCTCAATACTTTTATGTCCTCAATACTCGTTTTCTAGCAAATTAGTTTTAGTTTTTTCATTATTATCACAATAATTACAAATGTTAATCAGTCTTAATATTTCAAGAATATGACATTTTGATGAACTACCGTACGGTTGGTATGAACTACACATCTTCCTCATCAGAACGAATGAAATATCCCTTTAAGGTGAACAAGTGTCATATGTTGATGAGAAAGGCTTTGGACATTGTTGTGATTCCAGGTGCAGGTGTGTTGTCAAAACAGATAATGGAACATACTGGCTGAGGACAGTGTTACCTGAGGACAGGTGGGGATCAAGTTCTACCAGTTCTAGTTTTCTGGCAAGGTATCTATAATAGTTGTGGTTTCCATGAAAAACAAAGTCTTTGAACATTGTTGTGAAGTAGGTGTGAAGTATGCGTAGTAATACCTTACTGGAACGATGGAGGAATAAACCTGGCAGACAAAACAGATACTGAACATGATGAGTGATAAGATAATTAAAGAGCATGGCAGGATTTGAAGGAATGCAGTGTCACACCTAGCCTATAGGTAGATGTGTCCTGATGCATCACGATAGTGTCATGCTACAAGGAAGATTGTTAAAATATCAATTAAATCCCATACAAGTCACTATTACACTTTTCAAATTGTGTGAGGTAAATGGTGCATTTATATAGTGCCTTTATCCAAGGAGCTTTACAGAGATTGTGCATTACATTCACACACACACACAGTCATTCATACACATACAACGGAGGAAACCATTCAAGGCACCAACCTGCTCATCGGGAGCTATTGGGGTTCAGTGTCTTGCTCAAGGACACTTCGACAGTAACACTGGGGGAGCCCAGGATCGAACTGGGAACATTTCGGTTGCCAAGCAGGGTAACCCTTCCTTTTACAGTACAGTAATTACCAGGTAATTACTAGGTAATTGATGATTTATGAACACTTTGTATAATAGCAGTTCACAGATTTCCTATCCTTTAATTCTGATTGGGTGAGTCAAATAGGGGAGAGTGGGGTAAACTGAGACACCGGATAAACTGAGACACCCCCTGGATCTAGGCATTGAAACACATTTGTGGTCATGTGACCATTATATTTTCAAGACCCTTGAATTTTCCCCTTGCCATGAAGGAGAGGACCTGATAGTGCTGTTGAAAACATGCTTTTTTCACAAAAATGTTTTTTTGCATGTAAAAGTACATTTTCTTGCTGTCAACATAATCAGCTGTTGTGTCACATCAAATTGAATCGGGGAGAACATTTTATATCATACATGTTGATGAACTACCAACTTATAAATCCATGTGATAGATGCTAGCTGAAGATTACCCTGAATTGATAAGAGATGTCCTTTTTCCCAAAATGTGGCTATGGGGTAAAGTGAGACACTATCTCACATTACCCCAACATGATAGACCAGGAGAAAGCTGTACAAACTTGATTAAAGGGTTTACCAAACTTCTCTCAATTGATTCCTATGTATTTTTCCCTGTAGAATCTGCAAAGTATATTGTTGTATTGTGCACAATTAATGAGATAATTAGCATATTTGACTAATTCAGAGCCCCTGTTCACCTCTTCATCCAGGACTTTGTGTCAGGTGAGTGGGTTTTACTGTGGGCAGTAGAACTCCTCAGGTGGAGGCTGGTAGCATTCTAGACACTGAGACTTCCCAGCACAACACACACGCACGCACACACAAATGCACACAGGCAGGCAGGCAGGCAGGCAGGCAGGCAGGCAGGCAGGCAGACAGACAGACAGACAGACAGACAGACAGACAGACAGACAGACAGACAGACAGACAGACAGACAGACAGACAGACACACACACACACACACACACACACACACACACACACACACACACACACACACACACACAGTTCCAGAAATGGACCTGGGAGTACCGATAGGGGAGGTCTTTGCCTGGGTGACACCAGAAACCCTAAGGTTACCAGAAACCCACAGTATTGCTTTTTTATTTGTTTAATTATATTTGGCAAGTACACCATTTCTGTCTCCATACTGCTGACTGCTGTAACTTTGAAAATGAAAAATAAAATCTATATCAAATAAAGAAGGAAGCTGCTTATTCTCCCTTCAAAGACCCACTGCACACAATTTTTTTTTCTAGCGTTGTTTTGTGTTATTCGAAATAAGATGAATAAAACACAACCTTTGGCGTTATAGTGACATTTAGCACAATTATTTTCAGAGTGACAGTATAGACTAGAGACTGCTGGCTTTGAAGAGAGTGTTACTTGAGGACAGGAGGAGATCAGATTCAACCAGCTAAACTAGTTTTCTTTTTGGCAAGGAAGCTAATAGTTGTGGTTTTCATTAAGGACAGGTATTCTGTTGATGAGAAAGGCTTGGAACATTATTGTGATTCCATGCTAGTTAAGTAATGGAACATCGGAGGAAGAAACTTGAACACTGTAAAAACCTGATTAAAGGGTTTACCAAACTTTTCTCAATTGATTCCTATGTATTTGTCCCTGCTTATTCTCCCTTCAAAGACCCACCACACACAATCTTTTTTTTTTCCTAGCGTTGTGTTGTGTTATTTGAAATAAGATGAATAAAACACAATAACCTTTAGCGTTAGTGACATTTAGCACAATTATTTTCAGAGTGACAGTATAGACTAGAGACTGCTGGCTTTGAAGAGAGTGTTACTTGAGGACAGGAGGAGATCAGACCAGCTAAACTAGTTTTCTTGTTGGCAAGGAAGCTAATAGTTGTGGTTTTCATTAAGGACAGGTATTCTGTTGATGAGAAAGGCTTGGAACATTATTGTGATTCCATTCTAGTTAAGTAATGGAACATTGGAGGAAGAAACTTGAACACTGATTAAAATGACTGTCATGGCATGGAATGCAATGTCACAACTACTTTCATGTTTATCCTGATGCAACACAACAGTATCATGCTACAAAGAAAATCTACAAAGATAACGCATTACCCCAACATGATAGACAGGGAGAAAGCTGTAAAAACCTGATTAAAGGGTGTACCAAACTTTTCTCAATTGATTCCTATTTATTCTTCCCTGTAGAATCCATTTCTTTTTTACTGTGGGCAGTAGAACCCCTCAGGTGGAGGCTGGTAGCATTCTGGACACTTAGTGGCTTCTGAGACTTCCCAGCACAACACACACGCACGCACAAACGCACGCAGGCAGGCAGGCAGACAGGCAGACAGGCAGGCAATATACTTTGCAGAAATGGATTCTGCAGGTAAAATTACATAAGGAACAACTGAGAAAAGTTTGGTAAACCCTTTTATAATATTTGTATAGTTTTTTTTTCTTTTTTCTTTCTGCTCATGTGTCATATTATTTGACACATGGGTGGAAATGACAGGACAAACACTATTAAAATAATTTCTGCTATGTACATTTTTGTATTGTGCATTTAACCTGGTTAACCAGGTTTTTATGGTAGTTTTAAAGAGACAAAAGTAAGTGGATCACTACCCCTTGATTTATCTGGTC
This sequence comes from Nannobrachium achirus, assembly GCF_963921795.1. Lineage (NCBI taxonomy): Eukaryota > Metazoa > Chordata > Actinopteri > Myctophiformes > Myctophidae > Nannobrachium > Nannobrachium achirus. The sequence continues at coordinate 33,555,590 of NC_137831.1, read as the reverse complement.
TGTCTCAGTTTACCCCGATGCTGGGGTAAAGTGAGACACAAGACCACTTTTTTAAAACAATCATATTTTCACTGCCTTTTGTCTTGAACACATTCTGATAACTTCCATTGTTAGGAAACATCCCAAATTACTAGGACATTTGAAAATTTGTACTGATTTATCTTTTAGTTCACCTAGAGGGGAGCAAATGTAAAAAGTGTCTCAGTTTACCCCACTCTCCCCTACCATGAAATATTGCATGTATCAGTATCACTGCACTACTATTCAGAAGGCCTCTTGGCCATTGTTAACTGCATAATAAACCATGCATGACCTCTTGTAGCTTACTGCTTTATTATAGTTTGTATGTTCTTTCCACTTAGTTATCTCTGTTGTTGGATGATCACCGGATGGATGAGTCTAGGACTATAAAACCCTTTCAAGGACCATTGTTTTTCCTTTTCTTTTTTCTTTCTTTTTTTAGCCAAGTGGAACTTGTAATATTGACATTTCTTTTTTTATCTGACAACAATGTTAAACTGTTCAATTCATAATTCATCTATCTATAAATGCGAGAAGTCTCTGCGTGTCTGTAATCCGCGTATCTCGAGAACCGTTCGTCCCACCGGCTTCAGATTCGGCACGCGCGTTCCCCGCCGCGGCACGGAGTGCAGTACCGGGCCTCGCCCCGACCCGACGCGCGGTTTTCCCTAATTGGCGCGAAACGTTCGGAATCTCCTTATGCGGGGCTGATTGTTGACATCAGGCTCGGTGCAAGCGCTGACTCATTGTGACATCACATCATAAAAGGCTCTGAGATCACGTACGCCACATGAGTCAACAAAAAATGCCATGGTTACATATTCTGATGTTCCTATATGGGCATAAAAGGACACAGGCAAACTATGGTCAAAACGGCTCTTATGACAACAGGTATAATGGGGTTTGCATTAAAGGGTGGGGCATTCATTCCCTATTTCAAATTCGGCACGCACGTTCCCTGCCGCAGCAGGTAGTGCAGTGCCCGGCCTCGACCCGATCCGATACGCGATTTTCTGGAACCAGCACAAAAGGTTCGGATTCTGATGTCTGACATCAGGGTTTTCCGGAACCGGCACTGTGTCTGCATAGATCTCCATTTATGGGCATAACATGGATGCAGACAGACAGATACAGATATCTCCATATATGAGCATAAATGGACACAGGCAAACAGATGGTCAAAGATCTCCATATATGGGCATAAAATGGACAAAGGGCGGCCAAGCGTCTAAAGTGTTTTATAATTTGTACATGAATGATTATAATAAAAAAAGTTCTTATGATATGAAGTGTCCCCTATCTGTTGTGTGTACAAGAGGGACTCTCTTGCTGTACGGTATATCCTATATATTCTGGTTGCTAAATTATATTCTCTAATCATATTCTGTACATTATTTGGCTTAAAATAACTCTTTGCCCACAACAGAGCCAAACAACTAAAAAATCAAAGTAGCTAGCTGAGGCAGTGTACGGCTCTAAATACAGAGAACTGAACCAGTGAACTGGGGTAAAATGCAGGGGTGATATGAGTTGATGGGGGAACAATTGAGTTTGAGGAATGCAGGGCTGGACTGATCTGATTGTTTGAGGAGGAAGGTGAGATAAATAGATTGGCAGGACTAACAAGGAAGTCATAACAGGTGTGCAGGTAACTGACTACATGACATGAGTGGCAAGAGGGAATGAAGAAAAACTGAAAAAAAACAAAAATGTATTTTCATGTGGGACAAAACAATAATAGTATATCTGCTCCTACATTTTACTTTGTGTGAATTATAGCCAAATCTATGAAAAAAAACATGCAGTACAAAGATGAAATACAGGGAGATAATGGAGAGGCCCAACAGTGCTGGCTTAGAATCTGACCCCTGTCCTCTCCTCTCTGCCCCATGGTGTCCTGTCTCTAGTCTACACCAATACTAGATGATCAGAGCGCTACACAGCCTACTCAGCTAGATTTAAAAATCACACCTAATGTGAAGTGAGCGGTGGTCGTGCTTGCATAACGTCTTCCTATAAGTCTAGGATGTACAGGCTACAGACACACACACACACACACACACACACACACACAAATAGCTGCCAAAATGGCTACAGACACACACACAGCCACTCTATGGAGCAGTTTACCACCGCTCAAAAATGGTGAGCATGTTGCGTAAAGTAACAGAAACCTGCAGATGGTGTTACATTTAATATAATAATATATACAGTATATTATACTGTATACTAGACTGCTGGATGAATTCCCGTATGCAGCCTAATATATCGTAACTGTCGGGCAGAAACCTCATATCTCCAAGTTTCAAATTTGTTTTTTCGCAAGGTAAAGCACTGCTTCATCACACAAGGCCGTCGCACAAAAGTAGTGAAAACAGCAGATCTACAAGCACACAACGCCTCGCACCGCGAGGCGTTGTGTGCTTGTAGATCGGCTGTTTTCACTAGTTTAAAAAGTTTTAAAATCATAAATACAAACAAACGGTTTTGGACATACAAGGTTTCCACCCGTCAACGACGATATGTTTTGATGTTATGATGTCACCCTTTGCCCCTCTCTGATTGACTATGGACATACGCAGCCTGTTGGCCCGTGATTGGGGCATATCGGACAGTCAGTGGGATTACACTGGGCAGACAGACAGACAGGATTTCTGGAATCTATAGATAGATAGATAGATCTCTGCTTAACTAAATTAAAGAGCACGCATTCACGCACTTGTCCTCTTACCGGGACAGTGTTCCCATTAGTGGCTCCATGGCTGTCAGGAAGCAGGCTTCGAACTCCTGGTCGGAAAAGCGGGCGACGGACTGGCGAGCGCTGCGTCTGATCTGCAGCCTAGCGGCAGCGGGCAGGCTGAGGATCCGGTCCATGGCGTCCGTGTAGCCGTCCTCGTCCTCGGCCAGGAAGCCCGTCGGACCCCCCTCGAACGGCACCACGATGTCCAGCTTGGGCCCGCCGGACCTGTGGGCCAGGACGACCTTGCCCGCGGCCATGCACTCCACCACGCCGATGCCGAAGTGTTCGTTCCACATGGTGTGCAGGCCGATGGTGGCTTCCCCAAGCTCTCTCTTCAGCTCCTCGAACGGCACGTTGACTTTAAACTCCACGCTGTGGGCCACGCCCAGCTCCCGGCACAGCCCCCTGAGCGTCAGCACCCTCTCCTCGTCCTCCCGATCCCGGCACCCGCCGACCAGCACCAGCCTGAGCCCCTCCTCCTCCCCCCTGCGCTCCACCAGCCTCTTGAACGCCCGGATCTGCAGCGCGTGGTCCTTCTCCGGCCTGAACTGGCCGACGGAGACCACGGAGGGGCTCTTCCCTTCCACGTCCTCGTCCAGGGCGACGTCCAGGAAGCCGGCGACGTCGCAGGGCGGGTAGACCACGACGGTGCGGCCAGGCGAGCGCCACAGCGACAGGATGTGACCCAGCGTCCAGGAAGAGTTGACCATGACGACGTCGCAGCACAAGCCGGCCGCGCCGTAGAGCAGGGCGAACAGGCGGTAATACAGCACCTTGCCGGCGCTCAAGACCGGGTTGTTGGAGATGTAACCCGCGTTGTTGAACCTGGGGCGCCTCTCCCTGACCACGGACAGCATGTCCGTGCTGACGGTGGGGTAGTGGACGTAGCTCGCCACGCCGCAGCCCCCCAGGTAGCGGAACAGGGGCAGTGTGAAGGCGTAGCCCATGGAGTCGACGTAGACGTCGGGGACCAGCGCCGTCAGGGCCTCCCAGCCCAGGAAGACGGAGCCGATGCTCTGGCACAGCAGGGTGGCGCGGGGGAACACGTCGGGCTCCACAAGCGCGCGGCGTTTCAGGAACACAAAGTGGACCGGTTGGGGAAGAGTGACGTTGAAGCGCTCCCGCACTCCGTCTACTATTTGCTGGCCCGTCGCGCCGCGGTCCCCCGTGTACACCACAAAGTTGACGTCGGCGTACTTGTTTTGGAGGGCCCTGATGGCACACCAGAGAACCCTCTCTCCTCCGCCGCCGGCGTTGCAGTAGGGGTGAAAGAAGGCCACCGTGGGGCGGCCGCCGTCCCGTGCCTGACGCGCGGTCCTTTGGATCTGCAGCCAGAGGCGCACGCTTGCCACCAACAGGACCAGGATAGTGACCAGGAGCAGACATGAGTGGAACAGATTGGGGCCCAACATCCTGACGGGGCCTACCACAACATCTCTTTACGTGAAACCGTACCGCAGTACGCGTAATAAGAGTCCTTGGAGGCCAGTCTATGATGTCAGACGCATGACATCGGTACTATGACATCATTGACGTTGGTCATCTCCATATTTGGGCACGATACAAAGACAGTCATATCCACAGACAAGACTCAAGATACCTGGATTTTCTATATCTTCTATCTATAATTCCCACAGGCCATCAAATTGGCTAGGGGCATATACTGTATATCATCATGAGGGCGGGGGAGACGTGTCTGTGAGTCTCTGGCCCTCTTTCAATGTCCAGACTTGTCTCTACTCCTGTCCTCGCGAACTTGTAAACGTCATCAGCCGGTGGCCAAGTACTATTTCAATCCTCAAGTCTGCATCTGAGATCCGCCCCGATCCTCCCACTTTACCAAGTCTGCTCTGAGCAGACTTGCACAGACTTTTCACAGCAAATTACCCAGAATGCTTTTCACCATTTCTTCGTCTCTTGCTTCTCCGTCAATAAACAGCACCATCTACACTGTAGATTCTACAGTATGGGCAATCTCCCACAACTTGTTTTACTGCCATTGGCTCCTCAGAAGTCCCTACTTCCAATGAGGCAAGTCTATACTCCCCAAGTATGGGTTTTGAGAAACGGCCTCTGTGTCTGTGTTTATGCCTGTAGCCAATCATGGGCCACGGGACTTGGGTCCGTATCCAATCAGAGAGGGGCAAAGGGTAACATTTGATAACATTGAGGCATACAAAGGCCACGATCGGGCTGTCTATGCCCGTAGCCAATCATAAACGAGCATAATGGGCATATGTCCGATAAGCTTGAGGATTGGTGGATTGGTGAGCTTCACATGACATTTCAGCCAACCAGACTATAAATGGGCCATGTCTCCATGATTGGTCAAGTTTCACGTGACATGATAATAATATCTTACTATAAAACAGGTGGAGATGGATAGATAAATCTGCTGTATCTCTGTGTGTCTGTCTGTGTTTATGCTTGTAGCCAATCATGGGCCATATGGGATAAATATCCATAATATCCATTCGTGGGTGTTATAGCATGTCCACGTCACAGGCCTATATAAAGACATCCAGCGAGTAGTTTTCAGTGGGAGCACAAATGCAGCATCCTTTGTGCAAGAAATGTGTTTTGCAGAGGTGTTTCTTTGGACCACATCCAAAGAAACACCGGCAGTCACTTTAGAATTGTACATTCTGCTACTTTAATTGACATTTTATGGACCTATGACAAACACAATGTTTTAAAGTGAGCAATGATGTCAGAATGCGACCCGAGTGAGACAGAGACCCTAGGCATCGGAACAACAGCAGTGTCCGCACTGGATTCCAATACTGACTCTGCGGAGCCCCCCAAGAACAGCTGCAGGGACTACAATAGTTTCCAAGATGACCCAGATTTTGCTGCTGTCATCCAAAGGGCGGAACAAGCTATCGAGGGCAGAGTCTTTCCCGACAGGATTTCCCAGGGTTCCAGTGGGAGCTACTTTGTCAAGGATCCCGAGGGGAAAATCATTGGCGTTTTCAAGCCAAAGTCAGAAGAACCCTACGGCCTCCTGAACCCCAAGTGGGCCAAGTTCTTCCAGAGGTTGTGCTTTCCGTGCTGTTTTGGGCGAAGCGGCATATTGCTGAACCAGGGCTACCTCTCGGAAGCCGCCGCCTCGCTGGTCGACTCCAAGCTGGGTCTGGGAGTGGTGCCCAAAACCAAGGTGGTCTATCTGTCCAGCGAGACGTTCCACTACAGCGTTATCGAATGCTGCCTCCGAACGGGCCCCATGCCAGCCAAGGTGGGTTCCTTTCAGCTGTGTGTCGAGGGTTACCGGGATGCATACTATTGGCTGAAGCGCTTTGAGGCGAATCCACTGCCGGACAACATCAGCAAACAGCTACAGTTACAGTTTGAGAGGCTGGTCGTTTTGGACTACATTATCAGAAACACGGACAGAGGCAATGACAACTGGTTGATCAAGTATGAGAAGCCAGGAGAAGAAAAAGAGGGGGAAAAGGACAAAGAAAGTACGGAAATCAGTCGAGACGTCTCCATCAAAATAGCAGCCATAGACAATGGCCTCGCGTTCCCCTTTAAACACCCTGACGAATGGAGAGCCTATCCTTTCTACTGGGCGTGGCTACCCCAGGCCAAAGTGGCGTTCTCCCAGGAGACCAGAGACCTGGTGCTGTCCCGTCTCTCCGGCGCCGACTTTGTCCGGGACCTCTGCGAGGACCTCCGTGAAATGTTCAAGATGGACCAAGGCTTTGACAAGGCCACGTTTGAGAGGCAGATGTCCGTCATGAGGGGCCAGGTGTTGAACCTGTGTCAGGCGCTGAGGGACGGGAAGAGCCCCGTTCAGCTGGTGGAGATGACCCCGATGGTGGTGCACTGCGTCCGCTCCGGAGAGAGCGCGGCCAGCGACGTCCTCACACAGACCTTCCACTGCAAACGGCCATTGTTCACCTGCTGGTAGTCAGAATGTGAGGGGTCTTTCGACCTTTCCTTTTTTTCTCCCAGAGGCATTTTACATATTTTTATTGTTGTGATGTCACTTTCATCGTACAATGCATCGTTCGACACGTCTGTCCATACGTGTCGTGCAAAGCATACATTTACCTTACAGGAGTAGTTCACCCCCAATCTGAGTTCCCAGAGGTTCTTTTTTTTCGCCACTAGGGGGGCGAGAAGAACCTCTGGGCCAAAACTATGATATTCCTGGGCAGGAAGTTGTCCCAGGCTCAGAATCTGAGCTGAGACAATACAGGAAGTAGAGCCCTGTGCAAACCTTCAAAACATTCAGAAAAGAAACCAACCAAAAACACTACAACAATATGCAGCCCATGTTTCAAGGTGAATCCTACCAGACTAGTTCACCCCCAAAATGACTTTTTTTGCTATTGATTACTCATGCCTTGGAGTGCTAAGACAATAATTAGATTTTAGTAAATGTACCGCCATTGATTCCGGATGGGGACCCAAATGCATTTGGTCCCAATCATAGTAATCAAATTATTGTCTTTGGGAATGCGATAAATACAAAAACATAATGTTGAACTCCAGTCTCCATGGCATGAGTAATCAATAGAAAATAAGTCTTTTTTGGGGGTGAACTAGTCCTTTAAGTTGGAGAGTTTAGTCTCTCCTGGGGTCTCTCCCATAACCACACTGTATAACAACGGAGGTTTTGTTTTTTACCCACCCTGCCAGTGTACCCACTAAAGCCTCTTGCATGGTCTCCGAAGCCCACTGCCAAAGAACATGCAGTATATTGCATTGGTGTTTTCTTGTAACGTCATGCTCCCTGTATTTAATTGCGTAAGAACTTGCTCTTGAACTGTGGCAAGTATAGGTGATAACTTTTATTACATTCACATTATGTTTTTTTTTTTTTTTTATATTTAACTTTTTAAAACTGCGATGCCATACGATAGTCTTGTCTTTTTCTGTTTATTTGTGGAGTTTCTGTATTTTTACTTCTTTATTGCACAGCTGCTCTGACATGACTTGTATATTGTATTTGTTCCTAGTGAACTTGTATTTGTTAAATGAATGACCTCTTTCAAGGATTCTAAATAAGCCTTTTGGCTTCTTCCTCTCCTTGCGCAGTATTTTATATCCTCAATATGTATTGTTCTATTTTTTATAATAATGTGCTAGACTAAACTAAACTAGTGTGGTCTACTCAACACCTCCCCACTCTTATCTCCTATTTCTACAGGGTTGTTAACTAAGCTGCCACGCCGCAGGTTATCTAAATAGATAGGTGCACTTTTTTCCTTTCCTCCTGGGTTTGCCCTGGGTTGGTTCCAATAGTGTCAGTCTGCTTGCCAGAAAACGTATCCTGAAAATAAGGGTAGTTTCCGTGCTCCCAGAATATGATTTCCCTCACAAGTACCGGTATACGCTGGGGTTGGGGAAAACAGTTTAAATCGCTCATTTAGTCTCATTATTTAAACCGGGAGTTCTGGGTTGAATGGGAACACATGGCACAGGCTGATTAAATAAAGTGAATAATACTACTAATATAATAATACTGAAGTTCATGTTGTGAATGAAGTTCACAACATGAACTTCAGTTGAACACGTTTCGTTTGCTGGACAAAATGGCCGAGCCCAACAGATAACCCAACTGCAAACCCCTAGAAGTGTTTGATTCAAAGATTCAAAACTCTTTATTTGTCCCATTGCTTGTATGAGTATACAGCAATTAAATGTTGGTAAATCAGTCATTTTTGAGCGATGAACTTCATGTCATTGTGAAGTCATTCACATTCTCAATAACTGGTGAGTATCACACACGGTTACATACATACAAAACCACCACAAAGTAAAACGGAAGAGACTTAAAAACTCTAAACAATGACAAAAAGTTTTTGTATTTGTCTTTAATGATCCAACATATTGTTGTGTTGGCTTCACGTGCCACGCCCTGTAACACCATGGTACAGCATTCATTCAGTTATTTTTTTTTATTTTTTCAATAAAATTCCCAGAGTACAGTATCACCCGACTGGCTTTGATATTTCTGTTGTATCAGGTTGCGTGTGTTAACATGACTGAATCACATTTAGTTCAAGTGACAAACTCAAATGGCCACTGAGATAAAGTAACACCCTCTGGCAAGTTTAAGCCCAGCAACAGCCATTGCCCGGGGAAGATTTACTACACAGTCCAAACCAGGTGACATACTATATTTGCATTAGGGAAGGGACGACAAAATGCCACTTTTGCATCCCCAGCATCGCTATTCTGGGGGTAACGTTCGCCAAAAATAGCCGATCTACAAGCTCACAAAGGTTTTTTGGGCGAATGAATTTGTGTAGTGTGAAATAAGAGCATGCCAAATGCGCTCTTTCCAGGTCAGTTTCATCAAGTATAGAGGGTTTAAGCTCAACTAAAGCTAATTCGTCCTAGTGTATGTCGGAGAACAATCTTAAATTAAAATCTCTACGCTAACGATTATCTCAGACAATGCGAGTATGCGAGGCGTTGTGAGCTTGTAGACCGGCTATCTTCAGCACAGCCGCGATTGTACGGCCAAGTAGAAATCAGTCAATAGTATTTTGCTGTGTTAAAAAGTACACAGCTCACAATACAAATCAAATGTGTGTCATGCAAGGAACTGTGAAAAGGTGTCAAATCCTATGACATAACACAACATGTTTTAAATTAACACAGTACATCCGTGAGTTACTTCCCTGTTTATTGCTAATAACATATTTCGTTTCTGATGATAAAACATATAAATAAGTCGTGACTCGCGTAACAAAACAGAAACATGCTGATGATTTGGGTCATAATTTTTTTTACCATCACCCATCAACTCTTAACTAAAAATGCTTTGATATCGTTTAGCTATATTTGTGTGTGTGTGTGTGTGTGTGTGTGTGTGTTTGTGTGTGTGTGTGTGTGTGTGTGTGTGTGTGTGTGTGTGTGCGTGCGCGTGCGTGTGTGTGCGTGTGTGTGTGTGTGTGTGCGTACAACCGTACGTGCGTTTGTGTACAGAACTGGCACTGTTTTCTAACCCCACTTCACGAGAAGAACAATGTAAACCTCAAACATAAATCAATCCATCAATAATGTTAGCATGTATTTTCAACATACAATTCTAATCCCACACACCGTACCAGTGTACATTTCATTTCAGAGAGACACCTTTTCTGTGCCGATTTTGACCGTGTCTTTCCATGACATGATGTTCAAGATATGTGGGACAGAGAAGTGAAGAAGAGGGGATGCCTGCTGGCTTCGTTGACGGAGCCGTCTCGTCTCAGACCTTCTGAGTAAAGTTTTCGGGGAACACGCCCTTGATCGACACATCTTTATGTTCCAACCAGTGAGACTCCTTCACTCCCTGGAGCCAGCCATCATCCTGCCGATAATACACAGTAAACACATATATCATTGTTGTTGGGTGGAAACCTTGTATGTTCAAAACCAGGGACGTGCTGGCTATTGGGGAAAGCGGGACAACTCCCGAACGGCCGCTTCATTCCCGGCTGGTCCAGGCCGGCCATTAGGTAAAAAATAAATAAAAATAAAATTTCTGCCTTCATTCCATTTTGGGGCTGAAACCTCGTATCTCCAAGTTTCAAATTTGACGATTTTTTCTCAAAGCAAAGCCCTGCTTCATCATACAAGGCCGTCGCACAAAAGTAGTGAAAACAGCAGATCTACAATAGATCGGCTGTTTTCACTAATTTAAATTATTTTTAAAATGATAAATACAAAACAAACGGTTTTGGACATACAAGATTTCCACCCGACAACAACGAAATATAACTCATGTAATTGGCCCACTGGCTTGTCACTTGCCAGGATCTGAAATGGCACATTTTTGAGTAGCAGCGCAATGAGGGCAATGAGGGCCCCTCTGCGTTTGGTACATTTGTAACTTGTGGGACCTTCTCCTTTAAGCAGAATATACCATTTCACAAGTTTTCAAATGTATAAAATTATCTAGAAAATAGCAAATCGACTATTTTCAAATAGCCAAAATGGCTAAAGTGGTCAATGTATGTTTAAGTAACTAGTAACTCAAGTTTTCAAATGATTGTAGTGGAGTAAAAGTACAATGTTTTGCCTCTGAGATGTAGTGGGCTAGTAAAAGTAAAGAAAACTGGAAATACTTCAGTAAAGTCAAAAAGATAGGCTCAAATCTCAAAGTTTGACTTAAGTTGCTTCTGGGAAGTGTGTTCTGCATAAATGTGATGCACCACTGACCTGTTCATCAGGAGTGTCAAAGGCCATAACCAGCACAACTTCGCCAGCCTTCAATTCCAGCTCATCTCCATCTGTCGCTGCATAGTCGTGCACCGCTTTGACCTGGATAAACGATAAGCGGTACGTATAGGTTTTAGATTAGGTTTGCTTTTTGCATGTTCATGCTTTATAGGGCAGGGGGGGTTTTAAAACGTTTTTGACTCAGGGCACCCGTTTAAATAACTCTTTGATCCACGGTAGGCCCACCCCAGAATTACACTGTTCATTTTAGAATCTTACATCATATTACGCGACGTAAACATGCACATCTTTCTACTTGAGTTATCCCATAGAGCAGGGTTCCCCAATTAGTTTTCCCCAAGGGCCGAATTATGTCTAGGATACCAAGCCGAGGGCCACAACATTGCAGGGGGCGACGGTGGCGTTCCCACTACTCCAGCGACAGTTTTCGTCGTTGTCGGGTGAAAATGTCCAAAACCTTTCGTTTTGAATTTATCATTTTAAAAATTATTTAAACTAGTGAAAACAGCCGATCTACAAGCACACAGCGCCTCGCGGTGCGAGGCGGTGTGTGCTTGTAGATCTGCTGTTTTCACTACTTATGTGCGACGGCCTTGTATGATTTCTTGATTTGCGAAATAACTTAAAAATTTGGGGATACGAGATTTCCACCCGACAACGACGATATACTAGTGTTGTTGCTGCTCTTATACCACCATCATTACTGGGGTTGGTGTGGGCCAGACATTGCCGGTCCAAAAGATACTTATTACATCACAGAATCAACCCCTCCCCTAAATACCATTCACCCAACATACGTGGGTGTGGCTAACTTCAGCTGGGTCACCACCCACCATGACAACCATGCATACCAATGAACTGGTGGGTGTGGCCACATAAAAACATAATTTTAACTCTTTCTGTACACTTTTTTGGAAAAAATCTTCCTCCTAGTATAATCATAATAGTAGATAATCATGTTTTATAGGGGGGGGGGGGGGGGAAATCATGGCACCCCATCTTTAAGGACTTGGAAATGGCTTTATTATTCTAAACATTGGACAATAATCTCGGCTGCTTTTATATGGGTTGATAAGAATCCGACCTTGTAGATGAATCCTGGCGGTAATTCTCCGTCAGAACCGTTGGTCACCACCTCCTAAACGAAGAGAGAACAAGAAGAAATGAGGACGGAAATCCCAGAAATGGTCAAGTAATGTTATAAAATGTGAGAAAGAAAAAGAAGGAAACAAAATGTGTGTTTCCCACATCTTTTCAAAAGATTTTCAAGACAAAAGATTACAAAAATTCAAAATGTTTTAAAACATTTACTTCATAATGTGGGTCACCAAATGTATCTTTTTGGTCTTGAGCTGAAAAGGTTTGGAAACCCTTGCTTTAGTGCCAGTGTATTTTATAGTTCTTTTCCTTATTTGCGGAGGCTCGGAGTAAAAGTAATCGGAGTAGATGTAATCCGAGTATTTCCGGTTTTTCATCGCGACCGTATCCAGTCTGGGAGGAAATACATTTACGTCATCAGGTAGCCGGGATTCACGACCGGAACCTCCGGTGACGTGCACCTCCAAAATGATTCCCCTAGCTCAAAATGTGTTTAGTTTGGCATAATCATTCAGTTTCTCTTGGTGTAATAATAATCGTTTGGTATGTCCATCTTTTATTCTATCCTTTTTTTTTTTATTACATTTAAAAAACTATATTATTTCAAAAGTGAAAAAGAAAAGAAAAGAAATGAAAATAGCAGATGTGCAAGCTTGCAACTCCCGGGCAAACGTCGTATTTCTCTGTTGTCTTTAATTTCTCTGTTGTCTTTATTTTCTCAAGCTAAAATGTTTGGGAACCACTGTTCTACTCTGCTGGTTCTCAACATCGAGTCCGGGGACCAGCAGGGGTCCTTGAGGGGGTTCCAAGGGGTCCCCATGCAGCTCAATGGTTCACAGTTAGGAACCAACTGGACCCTTAAGTGTCTGTAACTCCAAGAACATACCAACCAAATGGACCCCTTTGCACACTCTCAGTGGGAAAATGAGCACTGAGGATTTCACTATGTAGATTGCGGGGTTGAAAGGTTGAGAACCAGTGTTCTAAATCCAGTGGTTCTCAAACCATTTAGCTTGAGATCCAAAAGAGAAATTTGATGTCTCCCCACGTGACCCCATCTAGTGAAAATCAGGGTCAAAGATATTCGAAGACTTGCACAAATTATCACGATCTTTCAAAAATATTGGTCTGTGCCGCGCTGTGAGCTTGTATATCTGCTATCTTTAGAGTGGTGGAACAACGCTCCCCATGGATAGCTTTGTGTGTCCCCCTGTCCATTCCAGTATAAATAGCTGCAATGACAATGGCTGACCAGACGAGGGCACTGTTGCGCAGCCTAGCCAAACCAGTACTGTACTGTAAAACTACTGATAAACAGGAACAGATTGAATGGCATTGAATGGCATTGTGCAGACAAGACACACGCACAGGGTATAGCTGCTCAGATTTACCGCTCCACTTCGAACTGAGGTTTGATTTTTTTGATAACTAAATAATTAAAGAATGGTTAAAGTAATAATGCGTAATAATGCGTTCCAGGTCTTAATGGGTTCAAATGGACTATAGCGACCCCACAAGTGGGTCCCGGCCCACTGTTTGAGGAGCAGTGTTCTATTACTCTACTCTACTCTGACCCCCCAGCCTTCCCGCCCTGCCTGGTCATCGTCCCAGCTGGGTTGTGCGTCGTATGCCCCCGGAGCGGCGGAGCTTCCATCGGTCCAGGCTTCCCTGGGCCCGGCACCAGGGGGCGTCTCTTCGTCGTCCCAGCCGCCTTGAGCTTCCCGGGGGTCCTGGTACTCCTCCTCATACTGCTGGGCTTCCTGCCCCTCCGTCTGGGAAGTCGAGGAGTTTTCGAACGGGTTTTTTTTTTGGGGTGGACGAAGCGTAATAGGGAAGGACGGGTTTGGAGGGAGTGGAATGGAAGGTGCGGCGGGTGTGGGATAAGGTTGACATGATGCGGGCGCGATCGCAGCGCCCAGCCGCAAGGAGGATTTGGTTTAAAAAGGGTATAATGGGAGACGCAGGTCAGGGTTTGCGCACAGGGTGTCACAAAAAAACAAAAAAACAAGAGGGAGGTCGACAATAGGTATTATTAGGAAAGGAGCTTTCTTTCATTATTCCTCAAGCACTAGGTTTTTTTACTTTATTGTCCCCGTGTGTGAATGAATGTCTCACCCGACTTTCAGCATCTCCTAACACAGTGGTTCTCAAAGTGGATTCCAGGGACTCTGTGGGTTCCTTTTGGGGGGCCTAAATTGACCCATACAAGTCTGTAACTCTGACAGTGTACAAATGGAACCAAATGAACCCTAACGGGTTTATTTGGTTCTATTTGTACACTGTCAGAGTTAAGGGGAGCCCTTTGAAATGTGAACGTTTGAGAAACACTGTCCTAACGCTATAAACCCAAACCCCCCCCCCCACACACACAAGCACTGACAGTTGCTAGGTGAGACAACAAAGCCAGGGAAGAATATTTTTTATAATGGAAGTGAATGGGAAAAAAGTCCCACCCCATGTCATTTTCATAGCCTCATTATTGCTATTTAAAGTACCAAAAGAAAAACATCTACGTGATATTAATAAAAAAGGAACATAAAAGTAAGTTAAATTGCAAAACAGGGTTTCTTTCCCCGAAAATACATGTTTTAATTAGTTTAATCATCTGAAACAGGCAGAGGACAGAGAAGAGAGAGAGCGCAGTGCATCTTGGGTGACTCGCAATGACCAGGAAGTTGTGGAACTATAATCTCGCCCTCAACATAAAATGTATTTTAATTGTAATTCTGTCCATTTAAAATGTGTACCCAATCGAATCTCTTAGTTACATCGATATCGTTCATGTGAACTAGTTTGTTGAAGCTTATTCATTATACTCATCGAAAACGCTATGACCGCGCCGCGTTGTGCCGTGCTGTACCGCATCGTGGCTGTACCGCGCATCACCGCACAACGCAGTGTCTAGCAGGAGACTTCTATGCAAGACTAGTAATCCACATAGCGATTTATTTTATCATTTCAACAAATATTCACTGTGTATTCACTCCATTTTGTTCCAAAATGTTCCTATTTATCATGACAAAGCAAAAAATAAAATAAAAATATAAATATATATCAATTTAACACCCACTTCATAACTCCGCCCCCGGTAGCAAAAGAGAATGATTTTTCTGGTTGGCCAGTCAGGGACCAATCAGAAGGCTGACAAAGGGTCAATTGTAGGAGTTGAGGCATTCACTTTTGATTGCCTTGATTCCACATGCATGCATGCATTGCATGCATGCAGATCTGCAAGCTATACAAACTTGCAGATCGTCTATTTTCGAAATGTTTGCCTCTTTCTTAGAATTATTTGTCAATTTGGCCAATGTTTCATCAGTTTTTATTAGTGCAATGTGCTGATTACTTCAACCACAGGTTGAAAACCACTGTCATGGATGACTGACATGATAGATGACTGACATTCGCAGGCTGGCCACTTGAAGTGTCCACATTGGAGCCACGGGCCACGCCCATTCCCATGTGGATCTCCACGAGTTCCACGTGATTCAAGATGTATTAGTTGTGTTCACAGAAGGACACGCTTACCTCCCATGAATCCCAAGACGGTGCCTTTTCCGTGCAGCGGTAACAAAACAGAAACAGCTAAAGTGAGATGAGGGTGCGGTTCAAAAAGAGAGCCACTGTGAAAGACCTATTCAAACACCTGGGATTCAAAACCGAGGGGTCAATTCAATTCAATTCAATTTTATTAAAGTGTCAAATCATAACAAGTTATCTCAAGACACTTTACAAAGGCTAAAGAGCCATGAGAGAGAGAGAGGAGAGAGGGAGAAACAAGGGAGAGACAAGGGAAAGACAACAAGGGGCACACGCACACACATACACAGGTCCCGCATGCGTATGTACAAGAACGAATGAACGAACGCACACACACACACACAGGCGCTGCATGCGCACGCGTGTGTAGGGGGAGGGGGAGGTAAGGGTAGGGGGGGGTGGGGGGAGGAGAGAGAGAACCCGAGCAGAACCTGTACCTGTGAGGTACCCCCCCGAGAGAACTCGAGTGGATACCTCACAGGCCCGGGGCCCCCACCCTGAGCAAGCAATTTGCTACAATGGTAACGAAAAACCCGTATGTAGAGGGACATTAACCCATTTAGGCCTAGAATTATTGAATTATTGAATGCTTTAACCAGTGAAAAATAGCAGATATACAAGCTCACAGCGCGGCACCGAGTGCCGCGCTGCGAGCTTGTAGATCTGCCATTTTTGAAAAAGTCACGAAAATGTGTGCAAATCTTTGAATATATGTATTTTCAAAGCGAACGGTGGTCCCTGGAAGTAAATATTTTGAGATGGGGGTCCGTGGCCAAATAAATATCAGTTTTGGGGTCCTTCACATGAAAAGGTTTGAGAACCACTGACATAGTAGTCTCTCAAGAACAGACTAACTGAGCTCCGGTTAAGTGAAAAGGACCTTTTCTTTGACGATGGCTGGCCAGATTGCTGACATAGAAACATAGGTTTTTCCAAAAAATCTTAGAAGGATTCAAAAGACACTTATAAAATCGGGTCAAAATTCTAATTCTCACGATTTTTTTAAAATAGCAGATCTACAAGCTCGCAGCACGGCACTCGGTGCCGCGCTGTGAGCTTGTATATCTGCTATTTTTCAATAGTTAAAGCATAAAATAATGATACAGGCCAAGGACCCCTTAGCTGAGAGAGAGATGAAGCAGGGACCCCCCACTACATATTGTATAAAAGTGTGTTGCTGATGAAACCTTTTCATATATTTCATAGATAGCTTCATAGACTACCCGTTTGTTGTGTAAATTAATGTTTTTTTGTTTATTTCAGACACCAAACCACCACCGAAAATAGCCGTTAGTGTGTTTTAAAGCATGCAAGTGAAAGCTTTGCAAAGGGTCTGAGAGGCAAAATGGGATATGAAAACGGTTGAAATACACTGCTCTAGAACGGATCCAGTTCTGAGACGCAAAGTTCTTCTGGTTGTGACGCTGACAGGAGAGGACTGCTGTCTAGGCCTGTCACAATTATTAAGGTTTGTCCATATTTGCTCCAAAACCAAAGTTTTCGTCGGAAAGGTACGGTTCGACTACAAAATTACGTCACTCGCAACTTCTGAAAAGCATTACCCCGAATTAGAGTTCGGAAAGCTGCACGTCGGAAAGTCAGAACTCTCCGATGAAAAGTTCGGTTTCGTAGAGAGTATGGACAGGCCTTTACATAATTAAGTATTTGACATAATCGCAATTATTTTGTCATAATCGTCATAGTCGTTTCCATGTTGAAAAATGTCCATATTTTCAAACATTTTCAAAAATGTATAATGGAAATAGCAGATAGCGGCTAGTTACACTACCAATGTTATTTTTAAAGTATAAAGTTGTCAAATATGTCAGCAGTTTCTTTGTATATTTAGGTTAGGTGTCATATCTGCCATGTGCGACTTCAAAGCCTACAAGCCAAACAGAAATGTAATTGTCAACAACAAAAACACAATTAAATTGTTAATCGCAATTAATCGTCATGTAAAATGTCATAATCGTGACAGCCCTGATCAGAGATCTGGCTGTGGATTGAAGGTTTCCATGGACTATGACTGTGGACTGTTATTATAGTAGTTATTCTTGTCCCCCCCCCCTCACTCTCAACCCAACTGGCCATGGCAGATGGCCACCCACCTAGAGCCAGGGAGTTTTCTGCGTGGTTGGTGCACACGCACATACATGCAGACACCCATGCACGTTTGTGCGCACACATCCACATACATGCATGCACAAGGAGTGAGGGTCACACACGTGCACGTGCACGCACACGCACGCACGCACGCACGCACGCACGCACGCACGCACGCACGCACACACACACACACACACACACACACACACACACACACACACACACACACACACACACACACACACACATAACATAACATGCAGAGTTAGTAACTTGAAATTGTTATTACTGTTATTTTAGTAGTAGTAGTAGTAGTAGTAGTAGTGGGACTTAGCTAGCATCCCAATAATTAGAGCAGGGGTTCCCAAACTTTTTTGTCTCAGGGCACCCCATAAATATTGTTTTAATCCGAGGCACCCCTACATTATAATTTTCACTCCTAGCACCTTTATATATTTATAGCATATCGTCGTTGTCGGGTGGAACCTTGCATGTCCAAAACCGTTCGTTTTGTATTTATCATCTATAAAATGTACTAAACTAGTGAAAACAGCAGATCTACAAGCACACAACGCCTCGCATCGCAAGGCGTTGTGTAGATTGGCTGTTTTCATTAGTTTTGTGCGACAGAGCTTTCTGCCTGACATTAATGATATTTTAGTGATTATGTTGTGAGGAAAGCGTTGAGATAATAGCCATTTTGGTTAGAACTGACTGAAAATACAGTAACTGTGTACTTCAAGTTTAAAATGATACCAAATATTTTTTCAAGTGTCCAAATAAATTCCAAATATTATCAAATTATCTCGCGGCACGCCTGGACTGCTGTCAAGGCACTCACTTTGAAAACCCCTGAATTAGAGTATAAATCAATAGCAGCTTACAATAGTATCCAAATAGCAGTACACAATATATGATTGCCTACAGCAGGGGTCGGCAGCCCTTTTTGACATCAAGTGCCATGTTTTTATCGCCTTGATAGTCAGTGTGCTATGCCAACAAGTTTAATTGTGGCAACAATGAAAATTAAATAGATTTTGGCTGTATACAATCTATATAAAACATGTATTACTTTCACATCAGGACATTGTAATGATCACTGGACTCAGGACTCAGACTCCCACGGTCCCACCCCATCTTATTCATCAGTCAATGCATCGCCACCTGGACACCATGGACAATGGACACAATTTTGCATTGTATTTTCACGACTGTCTTTCTGATGATATCTTCTGCATAGTAATGTGTTCTCTCTGTCTGTCATTCCATGTTAAAAAGGGATCTCAACGTAAATAAGCTGCAGCTTTCCTGAGCTTATTCTTTTAGTTGACATTGTATCAGTGAACTGTACTGTCATGAAACTGTACATTTTCCTAGGCAAATTTCTAAAAAATACTTCAATCAATCAATCAAACCAGTATTAATTACGTCGACTAGCAGACCTCCAAGCTCACAATGCGTCGACGCGTTGTGAGCTTGGAGGTCGACTATTTTCGGTGCTTGACACCACACTGAACTAACCATAATCAAGTCAATACTGGAGGTGAGGCATACGCTGTACGGCATGGATTTCTACACAGAGAGGGCAATTCTTTCAACATAAGATGCAGCATTCAAGTTCAGGAGAGTTTGGACAAGGCAATTCTCTTGAATGCTGCCTTCAGGTATGGCATGGAAAGAGGGCATTTGCATTGCTTTCACCACAGTAAAAACTGCTTTCATGGTCTGGAGAGGGCACTTTTTACAGACAGATAAAAGGGCAGGGGCTCAAGCCCCCTTTGATGTGTATGTGTATGCCTTGCAAGAACCCCCATGTTGCTCCAATGAAGCGACTGGCGGGTGAGCAGTAGAACACTGTGACTGCACTGCACTGTCCTGGATGGCAGCTAAACCCTATATGTGATACTGTATATCAGGCGTTCCCAAACGTTTTCAGCTTCGACCAAAAGGATCATTTTGTTGTCATCAAACTTACTAAAATATTATATGAATTAATATGAATATGTCTGAAAGAAACCATAGATTTTCTAATTTTGTGAAAATCTTTGAAAATAATAATGAAAAGAACAAATATGTATAGGAAAAATGGGTCCCTATGTCCCCATTCCTCAGGGAACACAGTTTTGTATAATAACGCGACATGAATGTTACATCACACAGACCATGACAAGTTACAAGAGGCTTTCATTTGACCATACTGTACCTTTGGTGGTGAGTCAGCAGCCTCGCTGTGATTGGCTCCCTCGACCTCACTGACAGAGAGACAGAAGAGGGAGGGGACAATTACTGACATTGACAAAGTAAGTACATCATTAATACCACAAGAGGGCACCAGAGAGCTTCACACACGGAGCTCCTTCCAAGTCTGCATTTCAACAGGTAACTTCATCAGTCTCACACAGCAGCAGCAACAGCGTTTATATTAGTGGTACCTGCACAGGACTACAGCTAGATGTCACTGGAGGTCATTTGTTCAAGGTTTATGTATGGAATAACTGATAAAGTTGAGTTAACAAAGACACAAGAACTGATATTTATTTTCTATGAGATTAGTTTGTTACGGTTAGTTTTGCAAACACTTTTATATTAGTTAACCATTAATGTTATTTTTCCCACATAATCGTTTTTGTTATTGGTGTTAGTTTACTATAATAACGGTGGCACTTTGTTAATCATCTAATGCAGGGTTGTCACTACACTGTCAGTTCTTTGAAGGAACCTCATTATGTCCAACCACATTTTATCATGTGATATCAAATCATCATTTAGGGCAAATGAACTACTGTGAAATGTTTTGATATGCCAATAGTTTTTATTTATTTTTTCAGATTCAGCTCACTTAGGCTACAGATATCGACATGTAGAGAGCATGTTAGTAACTATGGAATCAAATAGCCTACATACAAAATCGGTTTATTTACATCAAGGGTTCATATTTTTTATTGTAATTAGAGAAAAGAAAAGATGGGTGTTAAAATGTTTTCATTTACTGCTTTCTATCGTTTTAGCGATTTTAACGATTCAGTGGGTGGGGGCATGCGTACAAGTGGCTAAATATGTCAACGTTCCCAAGATGCACTGCAATCTTTCATGGGCAGATGTGACTTATGGGGGCTAGTAGTGTTACAGTAAATAGTAATAAAGAACTCGCCAGCTTATTGTGTCTAAAAAGACATATTTAGCCACTTTGCCCCCACCCACTGAAATCAAAATTCACTAAAACGATAGAAAGCAGTAAAATGAAAACATTTTAACACTCATCTTTTATTTTCTCTAATTACAATCTAAAATATGAA